>NC_050598.1:31504051-31596551 GCF_013368585.1 Megalops cyprinoides | reverse complement strand
CCAGCATGTAACAGTAGAAATGTGTATTCTGCTCTTTACAGTCTTCATTTGTGTTTGGCCCCGGTAATCTTGGCTTGCAGCTATATTTTATTTTTTATTATCATTGCTGCTTTTTAATCTTGTAAATAGACATTCTCATCCTCTGCTGCTTATAAGGTCACTCCTCACCCATAAAGTTTATTTAGCTGAGTTTTATTTAGCCGCGTGCTTCAGTTTAAGTGGCTGTCCCAGATGCCTGCCTCCTCTGTGGTAGAATGCTTTCCAGCCTGCCTGCACCTTCATTTCATGGGTTTAAATATGACACTGTTGCACAGCTGCGGGGGTGACATCATAATGTCAAATGCACTGTAGTCTTATCTGATGTTAATGTATTTTTGTTGTTGTTGACAACAATCGTCATCAATATCATTGTCATCATCGTTGTCGTCAAAATCATCATCATCATCATCATCGTCATCATCATCATCATCACCAGCACCAGCGCCACTGGATAAATAAAATTGTCAAAGTTAATGGAATAGCTGTGATGCAGATTTGACATACTTCACAGCCAGTCCTCATCACTTCAGAAAAGAATGTTTGAGGATATTGATTTTCAGGCAGACGCTAAAACAACAATTATAGCTCAAAACTTTTCTCTTTTTTCTTTAAAACTGCAGTCCTAATTTTGTAAAAAGGCAACAAAGAAACTATTTTTTTCTCATGACCCAGTATTTACAAGTAACACTTTATACAAACTTTCTTTGTCTGTGCCTTTGAATCTAGTTATATTTGCCTGAATTATAGTCAGTCTGTACTGTATTTAAATGAAGTTTTCCTGTTGGAAGCCCTTTGAATGCACACATATGATTACTTGGGTAAAACCTGAAAACAAAGTATCAACAATGTCTGTGCGGAAACAGAAACAATTTATGAAATTTGTGCAAGGAGAAATCTGAGGCATGTGCCAAGATGACGAGATTAATTAACCAGCGAATGTAGGCGTTTCAGGTAGTGTTTGACACATGCTGTCTGAGCTTCCCATCAAAAGTTCATTATTTATGAGACACTGAAATAAAGAAATATGGAAGGAAATTGTTCTTTTTTGTACTTCTAGATTGAATTTTGAAATGCAGCCATGTTTTATACTGGGTGTATACATATTCAATAAATTATATGCTTACTAAATAAGCATGTAATCAATGTAAGGGAGTCCCCATCAGTAAAGTATGAGTAGCTGTCCCTGTAAAAGAGCTGTTTTAATGTTAAATGTTTGAAACCTGTAGCACTAAGAACACAAACAATTATACTGTACTTTTATACTTGGAGGGTGGCTTGCTAAGAGAATTCCACATGTCTTACAGTGTTTACAGATCTTAATTTAGACTAAAAAGGAAAGATGCTCAGATACAGCTTATCAATCGCAACTGAATTTAATTTCATTTTAGTTTTATTTTCTCTGAAATGCAGACAGAACAGAGGGGTTTTTCAATAGATTTTGTACTGATTGGCTCATTTTTAAGAGGGCTGAGAAATGGGATTGACATTTGCAGTGTTCCCGTGTTCTAGATGTGTCTTTGCATTACTGTACAGACTCTCTGACTGAGTGTGCATTTAGAGGGTGTTCTCTGCATGGGATGTCTGCTTGTGACATGATACAGCTGTGCTTGGGTGGGGACTGGACAGGGTGCACTTCAGAGGCACAGAAACGAACTTTGCTGTCTGTTCTCCTTATCCCTCCCTTTATGACAGAGGTAACTTTTAAAAGCACAGACGTGCAGACTGCTGGGGTTCTGTGATTTCCCAGAGGAGGGAGAAGTTTGCCTTTTATCTTGCTGATGAAGCAGCAAGCAGCACTGGAGCTAGTCCTGCAGCACAGCTGTGAGTCGGGCCGGTTCTGTCCATGGTCCTGCAGCACAGCTGTGAGTCGGGCCGGCTCTGTCCATGGTCCTGCAGCACAGCTGTGAGTCGGGCCAGTGCTGTCCATGGTCCTGCAGCATGTTGACCATTTGCACAGCTGTATTTACTGAGGTAAACTGGAGTAAGTACCATGCTCAAGGAGCAACAGCAGAGGCTACCTGGGAATCAAACTGACAAGCTTTTCTTCTACCACACTGAACTATAGCGGTATTTTAAGACTGAATGTGTTTGCATGCATCTGTGTGTGATTATGCATGAGTGTATGCTCGTGTGTGTGTGCCCGTGTGTGTGTGTGTGTGTGTGTGTGTGTGTGCGTGCACGTCAGCTCTAGGTGTACGTGCACTGTGAGATTTTCTGGTTCACAGTAACTACAAAACTAGAGGTTTTGCTCTTTGATACTGAACTGATTCTAATCCTTCACAGTGTCTTTTGAAAGTACACTCTGAAAGGACCTTTAAAAGTGCGCATGAATTTTACTCAAAATGTTTCAATAAGTAACTTGGTCCTGGTGACCTTTCGTTCTGCAAACATTATTTTAAAAGGCCGACAGCAGAATGGCATTCAGCTGCAGCGTGACCTCCCCAGCTTATTATAATTGTTTTTCATCCAAGAGAACAAAAGAGAGAGAAAAGGGGGAAAAAAATCAATGTTTGCCAGAAAGAAAAAAAAAAAAAACATTCTTCTGCCATGGAGAGGTAGTCCTGCATAAAGGTCAGAGATAGCCGTGTGCGGTTCAGTGTGGGACCCTGAGAGACAGGTGTCCGCAGTGCAGACCTGCATTCCAAATTCCCTCCGTGTCCCCTGTTACGTGCTAACAGTGAACTCTTCCTGTTGTGTCACAGAGAGAGGTCACATGGGTGAGGCTGTGGAAGGGCTCTCTCTCAAACAGCCGTCAACAAGACGCTCGCAAGGGGCATGCAATCCAACATATGCGGTATTCATCTGTACGGAGCTCTGCAAGATGAACAGAAAAGCTTTTTAAGAATTATTGCACTGCAGAGGCTCCCACACTATCTTTCATCTCATGGAAAAAAAACAAGATTTCCAGCTTTGGAGCTTTTTTTGTAGAAAGTAAGAAAGTATGTCATTAGACCAAATATTAATATTTTAAATTAATATGGGTGGCAGTGTAGTATACTGGTAAGGAGCAGGGCTTGTAAAATTTTATCAGTTTGATTCCCTGCTGGGGCACTGCCTGCTGGCACGGTACTTAACCTACACTTGCCTCAGTAAATATCCAGCTATATAAATGGATAACATGTAAACATTGTAACATATGTAAGTTGCTCTGGATAAGAATGTCTTCAAAATGACAATAATGTAATGTAATATCTCTTCATTGGCTTGGGAAATTCAGTCCTCTATTAACGGTCAAACACAATGTTTTGTACCACAATACCGAATATACAGAAGATCTTGCATAATCCCAATACAATGCTACAGGGAGTGATGATAGACACTTAACATGAAATGACTCAGACGGCATTGTGTGGCTGCATACACGCTAATGTACAGACTGTATAAATTGCAACACCTGGATACTTATGTGCTTCCTCGGTGTGTGGGGGTCATTGGCTGAGGTATAAGAGGAATTGCTAGATTGATGCGGTGTAGGTGTTGATTAGGAGGAATAAACTGCCATTCGAGTGCCTGCCTCAATAGATGAGAGACCAGAGCATGAACATTTATACTGAGCTCAAAGAACAGCCCGTAGACTTGTCTAGAGGCCAGCAACTGAAGACACTTAAGCTGCCAGATATGATTTTGTTTTGTGTATTTATTTATTCATAACAGGATGAAGAAAAAGGTAGTTAGCAGAGGACAATAAGCGCTTTTTAAAGGCATGTAATGAGGTGATCTACCTGTCTGCTGGGAAGTCTCCCAGGGATGTGAGGGCTGGCTCCGGCTTTTATGAAGCTCAGGTGAAGGCAAAAGCCAGGCTGCGACCGTGCTGAATAATGAGAAGTCTCATTATGGTGGCATAATCATACCTCCATCGCATTGTCTTTTGAACACAGACACATCTCCCCGCGGTGCCATCACCTTGCGTTTCAGCGTTGTGATTAAAAACGTCTCCTCGGCGGGCCTGGCCGGCCGTTCCCAGCCATGATTAAAAGCTCGTTTGGCCCGCGGGCACGCTTAGCCAGCTCCACTGCTTTGTTTGAAAGCGCGGGACGTGACACCGCTGTCACTGCCCACGGCCACCCACCCGGAGAGAGACCGTCTGACTGATTTGGAAGGATCATCGTCCACTCAGCCAGCTTTATGCCCAGAACAAAGTGGAGGAAAGAACTCACTCATCTGTACTGGCGGCTCAGAGGCCTTTCATTGCTCCGTACTGACTGAACCAGGCCGTGCTAAACTAAACCAGGCTGTGCTAAGCTTCCGTACTGACTGAACCAGGCCGTGCTAAACTAAACCAGGCAGTGCTAAGCTTCCGTACTGACTGAACCAGGCCGTGCTAAACTAAACCAGGCTGTGCTAAGCTTCCGTACTGACTGAACCAGGCCGTGCTAAACTAAACCAGGCTGTGCTAAGCTTCCGTACTGACTGAACCAGGCCGTGCTAAACTAAATCAGGCTGTGCTAAGCTTCCGTACTGACTGAACCAGGCCGTGCTAAACTAAACCAGGCTGTGCTAAGCTTCCGTACTGACTGAACCAGGCCGTGCTAAACTAAACCAGGCTGTGCTAAGCTTCCGTACTGACTGAACCAGGCCGTGCTAAACTAAACCAGGCTGTGCTAAGCTTCCATACTGACTGAAACCAGGCCTGTGCTAAACTAAATCAGGCTGTGCTAAGCTTCCGTACTGACTGAACCAGGCCGTGCTAAACTAAACCAGGCTGTGCTAAGCTTCCGTACTGACTGAACCAGGCCGTGCTAAACTAAACCAGGCTGTGCTAAGCTTCCGTACTGACTGAACCAGGCTGTGCTAAACTAAACCAGGCTGTGCTAAGCTTCCATACTGACTGAACCAGGCCGTGCTAAACTAAACCAGGCTGTGCTAAGCTTCCATACTGACTAAACCAGGCTGTGCTAAGCTTCCATACTGACTAACGCAGACTGTGCTAAGCTTCCATTCAGACCAACTTAGGCTGTGCTAAGCTAAACCAGACTATGCTAAGCTTCCATACAGATGAGCTTGAGCTGTGCTAAGATAAACCAGACTATGCTAAGCTTCCATACAGACCAGCTTGAGCTGTGCTAAGCTAAACCAGACTATGCTAAGGCAGGCAGCCCCTAAACATGCGATGCAAGTTTCATGAAAAATTTCCTTCGTTGTGTGCCGTCCTCCTGCCAGAAATTAGTCTCAGCGTGGAGTCTTTAGTTTGGCTGGCTTTGCAATTCCTCTCACACCTCTGTTTCTGTTGGCTGAAAGAACACACCGTCATCTTTCAGCTTTTCCAGGCACAATGCAATGATGTGACTCCTCACCTTTGCTTAACTTCTGTATTTCATGCCCACAGCTGATAATGCAGTCAAAGGAAAAAGGCTAATCACACTTTTTAAGCTCGCTGACAGACGGTTGCTTTTCTGTGGTTAGACCGAATTTCTCTGTTGTGAAGAGTGGAGGATGAACTGGCCTCAGCACAGCCTCTGTAGATTGTAACAGCTGAGAGAGAGATCACTGCCAGCTTCTCTCAAGGACAACGGGAAGCTGAAGGTACTGGCTGTGCTAATTGCAATGTGAACGCTTAAGATGCGAAGAAAGAAGAGTATGTGTTTGTTGTTTTTAACACATGATGAAGGTCATACTGATGTTCGGTGTAGTTTTTTTTTCTTTTTGAACCAGTCATTGCCTGATATTCTATTGATCTGCTGAATTTGTTTCTCATACTTTAGGGATTTTACTGCTGATTTTCCCCCACGCCTGCCTGTGCTTGCAGATAATAGAATTTTCCAAAAACTTGCAATTCACCTGAAGGAGCAGTCATTTCAGGTGTAGGTCTGACAAGCAGCTGTCGCATGTATGATTTCAACCCCTCTCTCATACACATTTGATCAGTGACTGTCCTCAGGTCAGTCTGATTCTTGTCTCCCAGTTCTGGGGTTCCCAGTGCTCCAGGCCCCCAGATGCACTCTCTCTGACCATGGAGTGACACCTTGCGTGGAAAACAGCGGTAGCCTACCCAGGCCAAACATAACGCAATAACACTCAAAGAACTCGGTTAGACAAGCAAACTAACCCCCCCAAGGAGTGAAGTAAATCTAATATTCAGGGCCTCAATATCCACAAACAATTACATCATTAGTATTCATTACTGTTCCTCCCAAAACACCTCCAAGCTAGCATGAGGCAAGTACAATTTCCACTGGTCAATAACATCGTAAACATTCATGGATTCACATGGTATTTTTTTTCTCAGTCTTTTGTCTGTGTTTTTTAAAACACATTTATGCACACAGTCAGTGCTTTTGCCATTGCTGTTGTCATTTTTATAAACATATTCTATGTATGTATGATGAGGATGATGGTGAAGATGAAGACAGAATCAGAAACATTATATTTAGAAATGTTTAAAGCGCATATGAGGGTGTGAATTTGGAAGATTTTCCAGTGCTGAGTGCAGATGGGTCGAGACGGCACTTTCAGCCATGTTAGATCTATCTGTGAAAGCTTGATTTTTTTTTTTTTTTTCAAGGAAAGTGACAGTTACCAGGCAAAGACAAGCGCCACCTCCTCTGCCCGCCGTAATTGGCAGTAATACTCTGGTTGGCAACCGGGCCTCTGTTGCTAGGCAACCCTTTTTAAGCTTTCAATTTACAAGCCGTCCAACAAATAGATTTTATACAGGATGTTTACGGCACGTAAATGATAGATGGCCAACTGTTTGTTAGCCAGATTTTTTCATTTAGTTTAGCAGCATTAGCAGGGCCCGGTACCAGCCTGTGTGAGGACTCACAGTCAGTAAAGAGATGGCAGTTTCTGAGCCTGTTAGGAGTCAGGAGATCAGCCGGGGGGGTGCTACTGCAAACTGCTGCCACGGGGGCCGAATGTGGCCCTCTCTCACTCCAAAACAGCCGCTGTTTTATATCTGTGCTTATTTGCCTGCTGGACTGTGTCACGACCTTCCAAACAAAGCAAAGTGCCGTGACTGCGCCGGCCAGAAGAGCTGCAAACATTGATTATGGCATGAAAAAAATGGTAAATTATGTATGCCTCTTACTGTGGGAGAGTTGTCAGAGTATGGTAATGGTGCTGAATTATGAATATGGAAAGATGAAGGGGGCAAATTGTACTATGTGCACAATGCCACAAATTCAGGCTTGGAGAGAGCAGGAGAGGCATGTCTGTGTGTATCGCAGCGTTGCCCTTGTGTGGTTTTTGGATAAAGAGCTGTGATCTGCGTTGATCCCTCTGTGTGGAAGCGTGAACCCTGTCCCGGGTTCGCGGCCCCTGCGCGGAGCATTCAGCAGCACTCCTGGCTGTGTCTGACTGCAGTTTGGCTCAGTACCGGTTGCAGTGTTGCTCGCCCTCTCTGTGTGGCAGTGCTTGTTTCTCCCGATTTGCACAGGCCGGTGTGATTTCCCCTCTCCTCTCCCCGCTCCGTCTCGTGTGTTGGCTTGCCTGCAATTGACAGCATGCCTCCAGGCAGGTCACCGGAATCATACAACTCAATAAGTTATTAATACTTAATGCCAGCACCGTGTGCATTATTTAACAATAATGATAACGTCTGTTCCATTATAGATTAAAAGAGTTGGGCTCTTTCAAGACACGTATTTCAAAAACCTGCAAATGCAGCTGAGCTGACACAACGCTGGCAACCTGGCGCGAGTGGCACAGAGTCCTGTCCCGGCCGGAATCTGTCCCCTGTCACTCACTGCGAAGGACCCCGCGAGGAGGAGCGTAAACGGAGTGCACTGTGCATGCCGTCTCTGTGGGGCTCCGTGCAACTCTGCACGGCCAGAAACTCCAGCACAGCTGAAGGGCCCTTTAAGAGAAATATCCTTCAGTCTCTGAACTGTTTCACACATGGGGGTGTTTGATATTAACGCTTCATGTATGTGGTATGCAGATAGTGAGCTGCAGGAATACTGTGCATCAGATTGTGTGCGCTCTGTCCGGGGCATACTGAACGTGCTCAATGGACTGTCCCCAAATGGCCAGGAAAACAGCCGTCTCTGTGATCTGGAGCTGAATCTACAGGTTATGAATTCAGTCAGAGGCAAATGTGAAACCTTCAAAGCAATCGACTGCGTTTCAAGTCGGGGGAGAGCAATGAGGCAACAGTGGCGTAATGTGCAAAAGCCCGCAGCCCACACTAATTACTGAGGGAGGAAGAGGACAGTCAGACAGACTCAGCACAGAGCTGTCAGGAGAGTGGTGCGTTGAGCAGACTCAGCACAGACTTCTCAGAGGAGGGAGCCTGCCTTGGTGTCATGTCTCTGTAAGGTTTGGCTTCCATGTTAACAAAGACAGTTGGTGTTGTAGTTATGGAGTCAGGCTTGAGGCTCTTTGATTCTCAGCTGGGACAGTGTTGTTGTGGGCGTCAGATCCTGTCAGCTGAGCAGATGTTTGAATGAGTGTGGTGTAAATGACTAGCTTGGCTGTACAGCAAGGCACTGTTCGTGAGCCAATAAATATGAGTCATTCTTTTACACAGGACACCACTGAAACGTGCTCCGACCAGTTCAACATAGAAGGTTAGTAATGTGAGAGCAGTTTGGGGTAACTTTGTGTCACTGCTGTTGGGGGAAGCGCTGCATTAAATTAGTTCTCTTTAAAGGTCTCTGACACTCCACATCTGGAGGACCCTGGAGCACAGCCAGGCAGCTTTTAGGCCACTAATCGCTCCGAAGTATAGCATTAGGAATCTTTGAGGATATGCATTAGCTCTGTGTAATTACTGGGGGGCCCAGCGATAAAGTGGTTTGCATCAACGCTTGTGCAGTGTGGTATATGTGCAATTTCAGTCCCATCAGAAGTACAGCTCAATTGGGGTGGTGGGGGGGGGGGGGGGGGGGGGGGTTCGGAGGAAACAGCATTTTGTTCATGTTTTGAACACAGAAGCCCCTCTATACACATTAATTATATGGGTAATCTGCGTCCCTCATTAATCTCCCTTTAAAATCAGATGAAAAGTTTGTAAATGAAAATATAACTTATGATTATTAAAGCTAAAGATAAAAGCTTTGGTGCATTATTATTAATTATTCAAATTACCACCTTTCATCCCAGTAAATATTGAAAAACAGCGGCTATTATGCACACTGACCTAGCATTTAGCATTTATTCAGCTGTCCAAGGCTTGCACCAGATTTTGGATTTCGCATGATATGAGTTGGGTTTAACAGAGCTGTCATGTAGGATCATGTTTGGCTGAAACTGCTTTTCTTTGGGTTCATATTAGCATGGAGTTTCCATCTGCAGCTCAGGAAGGCCAAGCTGGTCTCACTGGCAGCGTGCAAAATTATTTATGAGAGCTCCTGTGCAGGTGCACAGGTTGTCATGGTGAGACTAGCATTTAATGGATTTTTTTCTTTTTTTTCTGCCAACTCAAGTTTAAATTAACAAAAGAAAATATTTGGTCAGAATCAGAAAAAGTAACTTTTTCTATGTCTTCCAGAACGTTATGGCATTTGCCACATGAATGGAGAACTCAGCTCTCTGCCAGCAGAGACACCCTGATACAGATGCAGCATTTATATTAACTCTCAATTCATAGAGCATTCACAAAACATTCATAACCACCACATAAACATGGCATAACAGCTACACAGAACATTATTGAATAAATATATAAACTTTGCAGTATGTTTGATATGGCACTTTATGGTTCTGTTATGACACATAATTAATGACTCATTTATGAAGGCACAACAAAGAATTTAGTGCAGCTTCTTAAAAAATATCAGTTTGCTTTATATCGTCACTTTGGGTACATTTTATGCAATAGGATTGCTGTCTCTGTTTAGAACTGCTCCTTCCTAGGCATAATGACACATCATATGACGGGTTAACATTGAAATATATAATTGCATAAATTGATTTCAGTGTATTCTACAGATGCTGATTGTGAAATATTGGTCAAAGATTCATACTCTAACAGTGAACACAGCTGAACAGACCTAGTTATTTTCAGTTGCTTATGTCTCTTATGTCTCTTATGTACTTTGAGGTCTCACTTACCTTGTCCAACAGTGGATACTTAAATGAAATTCTCAACCAAACATGCTGTTGCTGAAATTTATCCTTTTATTCTTTTCTTGGTCTGCTGTTTCCCCAATGCATTATGCATGGCAGATGAGCTTTTTACTCCTGCCTGAAACTGCATGAGATGTTTGTGAAAGAAGTATGTTGGTGGGGATTTTTCCATAAAAATGTTAAGGGCACACTCTGGTTTAGTAAGGCACTGGCCTTGAGAGAGACCTCAAAGAACTGGTCGTTCATCATTAATGTCAAACACTTTATAAAGCTTTAATAATGCTCTGTGTACCTCTTATGCCATGTTTATGTAGTGCTTATGAATATTGTATGGAGGCTCTGAGCAGTGTCAATGTAAACCTTTTACAAATGCTCATTACTTCACCTTTTCATATCAACCCATGCTAACCTTAGCTGCCAGTAAAAAAAAAAGATTATTGCAGACTTGCTGAAGATGTATTTATTTATTTATTTATGTATTTATTTGCAGGAAAAACAATATGGTAATATTGGGAATATTTTTTAAGACAGATATAGTAGAGGCTTTGCTAGACAAGATAAACATACTGTATTTAAATAAGTTACAGTGTAATAATTCATAAAATGGAAAAAGGGAAAAAAACATGTTTATACCTGCATCACAAATATTTCAAATATAATTAATATTTTATAATTGTACAAAATACCTGCTAGCAACTCCTTTCTACTACTCACAATCATCTATAATATATTAAGAGGAGCTTTTGTGCTTCTGATCATTTATAATACATTAATAACCTCATTGATTGTTCTTATTCATAATACATTAATAACACTGGTGACGGTCGGGGTCAATTGTAATACCCTAATACTAGTTTGTGTTGATTGTGAAAGAGTGTTGAAACTCCACATCTCCTGCTGTTGGGAAGAGCTGAGGAGGGAGGCGACTAGCCCCTCTCCCTCCTGTCTCTCCCGTCCTAATCTGTGTGAAATGCCCCGCCCAGAACACTCGCTCTTTCAGGAGTGCTCTGCCTGCTCTCCAGCAAGGTGCTGTGCCCAGCACGGGTCTTTATCACAGAGGGGAATAGGGAAGACGTGTTCATCGCTGTCTGAGATTCGCGTTAGCAGGTAGAGCCCTTGATGTGTGCGGGGATTTTGTGGAATAATGGGCAGAGCAGGATAACGAGGACGGCAGTGGCTTGGGGGATCACACTGCCAGAGGGCGACTGTGTCTCCAATCCACAGCAAAATCAAGCTCTTTGCTCTTTCAAAGGCTTCAGCTGGCAAAAATCCAACACATGAACCATGTCCAGATATCCACACATCCACAGATCCTGCATGCTCTACTGACCGGCAGACACACACACACACACACACACACACACACACGGTCACATACCTACCACATGCCTACTCACACACAGAGGCATGCACACACATTCAGTCTCATACTACAGTTTACCTCAGTAAATACAGCTGTGCAAATGGTTAACATGCTGCAGCACCATGGACAGCACTGGCCCGACTCATAGGAGAGCTGCAGGACCATGGACACAGCCAACCTACTCATAGACACACAAACATGTATGCGCACACACACACACACACACACACACACATATGCCTGCATAACCTGCAGCTTATAGGAAAGGAGTGAAGGCTCGATGTTTGCTTGCATTGAGACAGAGAAACACTGTTGATGTTACCTGTGCTCAATTATTCTCTCTTTACTTTACTGCAGTTTACCTTTGAGCTTGTTGTTTAGCCTTTTGCTTATACATGTCAGTGGGATGAATGCATTGACATTTCCCAGCTGAAACGCATGGCTAAAGCATTTAATAAATAATAATCCCCAAGGGCATTTTTCAAACGCACTTTATTTTCTAATACGACAAACAAATTGACATATTATGGGCTCATTTAAAAAAATACTGAAGTGTTAAAAAACGCTGAAAGCACTTTTACCACAAAAAGCTGAAAGCAAGTGAAGACCTTCACCAGGGCTAGCATAGCTCTTTGTTGAAATGCAAAATAATGTCACCATCAAATAGCAGGACAGCTATATACTGAGGGACGGAGCGTGTCCTATTTTCAGAGTTAAACATTCCCTCTGAATAAGGTCTAGCTGGCTATTCACGACAGCAGTCAGCTGACCAGATGATGTCCTTATTGATGATTTGTGGATATACTTTTTAGAAATGATTCAGACAAATAGAATCAGGCCCTACTTAAATATGTATTCAGAGTGAAACAAATATTTTAGAGGCAGCTG
Source organism: Megalops cyprinoides (assembly GCF_013368585.1). Taxonomy (NCBI): domain Eukaryota; kingdom Metazoa; phylum Chordata; class Actinopteri; order Elopiformes; family Megalopidae; genus Megalops; species Megalops cyprinoides. The sequence continues at coordinate 31,584,253 of NC_050598.1, read as the reverse complement.
GAAGGCAGCAGGAGTTCATAATTGATGAAGTGACTGTGAAGCACTTTACACACCTGTGCCCACCTCGATTCCACATTTAATATTGAGTTTGCTTGAATAAATGCGGATGCTGAGGCCGCTATATGAACCAGGAAAAAATATGTCACCTGCAGTTCTGGTTTCTCTTTATAGTCCGGTCAGTACTGACCTAATGCAAACATGGGCATGGTTTAGATGAACGCTTTAATCTTCATCCAGAACACTTCCTTATTGATACTGATCAAACATCACAGTTCCTTTGCAGTGCTTTACAGCCATTGCCACTTGCATAGCTACATTGCGGTTACATTGTCACAATGTTGTCCCATTAAACCGCTGTGTATTTACTGAAGACACCTAAGAACCTCATCAGGATTCAAACCCACATCCTCAGTGGCCCCCCGTCGCCTCTGACGTGACCCCAGCGGAGGAGCGGTGGTCCAGCTGCGTGCGGGAGGCCGTGTTTGCGGTTCTGAAACGTGTGCTGGGAAGGCCAGCCAAACATGCCATTAGTCATCCTCATTCTCTGCTCTCGGAGGGCTTCCGCTGCTTCCGCTGCCTCCGCTGACCAGCTTGTTCAATCATAAATAGTCTGGCCGATCTGCTGGAATTATAGTGTCGAGGGGAGCAACCTTAGCAAGCAAGCGAGACCAGCTGGCAAACTAATGCCATCTAATCAGTCCCAGAAATACGTTTGTTTGTGTGTGTGTGTGTGTGTGTGTGTGTGTGCGCGCGCGCATGCATGAGTGTGTATGTGTGTGTTTTCTTGTGTGTGTACATTTGTGTGTTTGCTTATGTGTGTATATGCGCATGTTTGCTTGTGTGTGCCTGTGTGTGTGTGTGTTTGCCTGTGTGTGTACGTGTGTTTGCTTGTGTGTGTATGTGTGTGCTTGCTTGTGTGTATGTGTGTATGATTGCTGGTGTGTATATATACTCAGTTTTCAAAGGACACTTTAAGAGGACATTGAAGGGCAGTGTTGTGTTTGACTAGATGAGAAATGAAATGAGTTCAGTCAGGTACAACACATACTCCTCTGCCTCTCAAAGGCCAAGACTCACAGCTGACTCATACTGCTGCTGTAATTAAGAGATATTTTAATAAGCAGGTTTTCACTGAGATAAATCACACAAAGAAAACATTAAGTTCCCAAAGTTTTGATTTAGTCACTGAGCTTCATGCAAAAAGCAGTTCCATTTTTAGCAGTGTCTGTGGCAGACATGTGGACAGGGCGATGCTCCACATCAGTGGGAGACTGAAGGAGGGAGCAGAAATAATCTCTGACTAAAGCATAAATGTTGAACAGGACGGGAATGTGATCTTATTTCTGCTTAAACAAACGAACACCCTTTAGAAGAATATGACAATCTGCCTGTGTAAAAATGTCCACACTCAGCGTTTTTATGTAAAGATGAAGCAGGAAGCTTCCATAGTCTGTGGGTACTGCCCTGCACTGTGAATCCTGCCACTCTGTCGGCTGTTTTTCTTCTCTCTCCCAGAGAGACTCAGGGAGGCCAGATGTGGGATGGGGGCTGTTAGGAGAGCTGAAAAAACAGAAAGCTGGTGCAGCTGATTCCAGGCGGGTCATGGGAAGAAGACGTGCAGGCAGGATATCGTGCCCTCAGTACGGCTTGATGCCAGGACACATTTTTTTGGTCACCAAAGCAAACTCTTCAGGCAGTGGTCCTCAGATCTTATGTTTTTCATATGGGTGTGGTCTTGTAGACGAGGAGCTTCACAGTTTGAGCCCAGTCACTGAGGTCCATTCAGTGCTGCTGGTACAGTGCGCACTCCTCACGAGAATCACATCCTGCCAGAACAAGCTGATTCTTACAAGAGGCTGATTCATAAAAGCCGAGGAAGAAAGGACACTTACGTTTTAGGCACCATTTTTCTCCTAATAATTTCAGAAATGTCTTATCTTCAATGAATTATTTAAATGTAATCGGTACTGTGTGAACAGTAATAGCCATCGACGTTCTAAATTAAACTAAAACACAAAATGATAGTTTGACTCTCATGAGTTGTTTTTGAGTGTCTCTGTGGTGATTGGTGTTGTGGTGCCGTTATGATTTCGGTTTCAGGATGTGACACCTCCTTAGTTCTGTAGAGGAGCTTATGTAAAAATAAAGCATTATTATTATTATTATTATTATTATTATTATTATTATTATTATTATTATTATTACTACTACTACTACTACTACTACTACTACTACTACACAGCAGAGATGATAGTCGTGGGACAGCCAGTCTCTCAGTTGCATGCATGACTCTTAAGGCCAGTGTGAGACTCAGACTCTTTCTCATTCCTCCCATGTCCACCACATCCCCGTCCTACCTTCTGTGTGCTTTGGTAATTAGCCTGAGATAACAGATACTGCATTCAAATTCCAGTGGCATTTTTCATTAATTCTATGCCCCGGCAGCCCATTGAGTACTGTATTACATGTCTGCGGGTCCAAATTGATTCTTATAAGTGGATTGTTTGATTCGTATTAGTTTATTTATTTTATGCTTTTCTCTCCTTATGCAGCCTTCTTTTTTGTAATTGCCAATTGGATGTCATTGTCTCTCACTGTAACGTCCGCTACACTCATGCAAGAATGTGAGGCATAGTGAATGCAATCCTCCGGTACAGTCATGCAGGAATGCAGCTATTTTCCACACACTGCAATGGGCCGGGTACCTTGTGGAGGAGGGTGTGGCTGCACTGATGTCATTCAAGCAACCTGCAGCATGGATGAGTCAGTGTGTATTTGCATTTGTCGTGCATTTAGAGGGACAAACAGACACTTTGATGCTGATTATGTTCAGAGCAGGGGAGAGGGGCTCGTGTTGTAGGAGAAGGCACAGCTCCTTTCTGTGGAGGGCCTGCTTTTATTCGCCCCTCAGTGTGCCGGATGTATCAGCTATACTAGGCTGCAGCTGTGTTGCATAGTGGCTGAATTGTAACCAGGGTTTGCAGGTTTGAATCCCAAATGAGATGTTACTGTTGTAGCCTTGAGCAAGGCAATTAACCATAATTGCTTTAGTAAAATATAACACTGCATAAGTGGATAACATAAAATAAGCCTGTCTGTAAACCCAATGAATAATCATATAGTATGGTATAATATAAATAAATGATCATGCAGTGCTGTATGATGGGAATGGCACTGTAATTCATTTATTTTAATTGGTATTACATTACATCATTGGCATTTAGCAGATGCTCTTATCCAGAGTGACTTACACAGGTTACAGTTTTTACATGTTATCCATTCATACAGCTGGATATTACTGAGGCATTTCTGGAGTAGATACCTTGCCCAAGGGTACAGCAGCAGTGCTCCAGTGGGGGATCGAACCAACAGCCTTTCAGTAACTTTGCTCCTTACCACCATGCTACACTGCTGCCCGTAGCGGTTGGACATCAGTTTGGTTGCAGTAAGTCGTCCTGCCGTGTCCAATACAGCGACACTGTTTTTAAAAAGCAGCGCATTCCTCTGCTCTCCTGCTCCCGAGCCTGTTTGTGATATTATGTACTAATGGCCCCTCCAGCACTGACACCTCCGAATGGCTTAGTTTGGAAATGATTATTCCTTTCATCTTAAAGAAGAATAAAGCTTCTAGTAATGTTCGCGGAATGAAAAACAGTGAGAGGTGCTCGAACTGAATCTTTTCCCCCCAGAGCCTTTTTGGGCTGTGTAAACCACAAACGGGTGTTTAACTTGTTGCCAGAAACACACCTGCTTCAGTTTCTGGGAATCGTGAGCTTTTCCTGAAGATCCTCTGAAACAGAGACAGCGCCCTTGGCAGCTCAGAGACAGAAATAATTAAGGCAGAATCTTAACGGGAGGACGCTAACCTAAGCTTGGCTCCCCTCTCAGATAAGGACAGGTATTTACCGGGGCTGGGAAAGGTGTAGGCAGAGAGCAAACGAGGGATTAGTGTTTGACAGTGAGACCTAATGTGAGGAGTGTGTGTTATCCTAAACGGCAGAGGACTCCCTGATGTCACCCGACACACCCCTGTGCTCTCTTCACCTCTCAGAGAGAAGGTGAGCTGCAGAATGCTGACGACCGGGGTGAGTTCTGACACCCCCGAAACCCGACACCGGTGCTCACCTGTAAAATACCTGTCAGCGGAAGACGGCGAGAGATTTAAGAACATTCCGCCATCCTGACAAATGAAATGTTAATAAGGCTCAAGAAAATGAGAAGAGAAGCTCCTTCTCATGTATATATGAGTAGCGCCCCTGAGCCCTCCCTCAAAACTCAGAAGCTACAGCAGTCCTTTTTATCCTTGTGTTTATACCGCAATAAACTTTCTACAGCTTCTCTCTTAGTTTTAATGCATTCACTGGCCCATAATAAGGTAAAAGAGAGTAGAACTGATCCCAGAAGCGTATTGCTGGTGGTGCCCTGTTTGTTTGCTTAGAGTTCCTACTGGAGCTTTGGCGTTAATCAGCAGATTTGCTTTTGAAAGAGACACAGGAGTGTGGGGTTGGTTCCAATATGCGGACTAGGGCTGGCCTGTGATCCTGGCAGGACTCTGACCAATACCGGATTGTGGCGCATTAATGCACATCCAGATGTGTTCTGGCATTTGCTGTAGGTGCTGCTGCTTGTATGGCTCAGTGTATGCACTTCTTGCTGAGCAAGCCGTTCCGAGTCAGAGGTAAACATAAGGTAAACATACTGTAACCGGCTGCACACAGCCCGCCCGTACACCCTAACACTGTCCCTGCGGTTCATGATCACCTCTTCCAGAAGTCAGAAGACAAAACATGAGTGTTAATGAAATCCCAGTACTTAGGCGTTGAAGGAACAGGGGATGGTTCCTCTGAGTGAGATACAGGCAAGACAGCAGCAAATCAAAGTCTGCTCAACTTCGCACCCCCGGAGGAAGCACTGCTGGTTTATGGAGGGGAAAAAACACACTTTACAACCTTTAGCAAAGCGAAACACTCACTCTCACATCGAGTAAAGACATCCCTGGGATCCATTCAGCTGTGCATGTTGAAAGCTGTATCACTCAGGCTCATGTTTTATTTCTCCACCTTAACAAGATGCCGGGTTCACACATTCAGTCACAGTGTTGCAGAAGCACCAATACTTTTCTGTAATGTTTTACTAATGTTGCAGTCCGGTTGTGTTATTTGGCTTATGTATTCATCTATGAAACATTCATCTATGTTTATGTAGATGAATGTTTCTTCCAAATGTAAGAGTGCAGGTCTTCTCTGGAACAGTGCATGGGTACAATGAAAAAGTTTTGTTAGTGCAGGGACATCTCTGTAATACATTCTAATTTTCAGCTGTGGGAATAGAGGTTTCTGTGCTCTTTTATCTCTATGTTAATGCCTTAACACAGGGTCAACCCAGCCTCTGCTGCCTCCCATCTGATTGTGCTGAAAATGTCAAAGTCATGTTGATGCTGTCTGTGTCTATCAGAAAAACACAACACATCACACAAGTTAAGGCTGAGAATGCGAGGGACATTTGGTCTATATTCTTAGGCTCTTAACTTCTTTCGAGCAAGTGTTGCAGTCAATCCTGATACAGACAGCGATGCTCCTGTGTCTGTGTGTCTGTGTGGTTGTGCCTCTGTGACCAGGGCAGCATCTGTAATTTTCTCTGTGCAAACTGCAGTCCTAAAGACAGTAGGGGTATAAGATTATGCCTCTATTTGTCTACATGACTATGCACTCTCTGTGTGAGTGTATGGATTATAATGCGATGACATGCCTATGTATCTGTGTGTCAGTGTAGTCTATGTGTCTGTGTCTCAGTGTAGTCTATGTCTCTGTGTCTCAGTGTAGTCTACGTGTCTGTGTCTCAGTGTAGTCTATTTGTTTGTGTCTCAGTTTAGTCTGTGTGTCTTCATCTCTCTGCAGTCTGCGTGTCTGGATCTCTGTGTAGTCTATGCGTCTGTATGTCGATGTGGTCTAAGTGTCTCTATCTCAGTGCTGTCACTGCTGTTAATGAGAGTGTCTCTATTCTCCCTCTGTGTGGCGGGTGATTGCAGCTCTTTTTGCAGCAGAGGGGTCAAAGGTCAGGGATTTATAAACTCATCCAGAGAGATAACCGCCTCTGAGACGGGGGCCTCTCGGAGTGCGCGAAAGACAGCGTAATCCGGCAAGTGCCGCCAGCAGAGGAGCTGGGGGAATAAAGGCAGAAATCCGCAGCAAGCTCACTCTTTTCTCTCCCCTAATTCTCTCAGTTTTTTCTTTCTTCTTTGTAGTCGCTCTTTTTGAGCACCGTCTGCTCCACTTCCCGCGTTTGGATGGCCGGCATCAGCGGTGGCTTTTCTGGGCGTTGGCAGGGGTTGGCGAGCCAGCGTGTCCCATCTGGCATCTGGAGGAGTGCTGTATGCTTTCGCTTTCTTTTTTTTTTTTTTTGTTTTGGTAAATTATTCATCGGAATGTTAATGGCGGCACGCACTCATAAACACGCAGGAGTTCAGCTGATTTGGCAGCCGTCGGCTCACACTGTGGCACTGAGCCCTTCTCGCCGGCCCTCGAGGGGCGCTCGGGATGCAGCGTCTGATCCAGCTCCAGCCCGCGCTCGCTCCCAGCGGAAAAACCCGCCGCTAAACGGCCCAAGTTTGGTTGAGCCGCGGGACACGCGGCCGGGCTGGCAGGAGCACCAGAGCCGGGGCTGGACCGCGCTCCAGAACAAGGAGACGGGCGTGGGGGCTTTCGGGCTGCTGTGATTACATCACACCTAAACACTGGGTCTGCTGCCCGCACTCACACCCCATCAGCTCGTTATCACCCTCAGTCCCTGGCAGTCCCCTTTACTCCTGGCTCAAAGCTGAAGGCGTCAAGCCCTTGAGTTTCTTTACAGGGAACTGTTTCATTGAAAGCAATCTCAATGGTATTCATTCATTCTGGTGTACTTTGGTCCTGAAAACAGCACCATTTATACAAATGTGTCATTTGGAACCAGGAAGGGAGTGTTGTGGTGTGTTCCCCTACGATGCACACTTCAGCCTGTGCCCCTGCTCGTCTCCACAAGGAATAGCGAGGTTGGCGTGTTGTTTGTGCACTGTGACCCTGTGTTGGTTTAACCTTAACTTTAACCTTATATTAGAGTCACGTGCATGGGAAACAGTACATATAGATACACACACACACACACGCACACTCATATACACTCATGCGTACAGGTGAGGAGCATATAGATACACACACACACACACACACACACACACACACACACACAGGTGATCAGTGTGATCTAAATTAGAAAACTCCAGCAGAAACAGGATCTACCTCCCCCTCATTACACCCAGCTCCTCAGTGGCCGCACGCACAGGCGGGACACGGCGCTGCCAAAGACAGCGCACCTGACACAGGTGACCCACGGCAGGAGCTCTGATCACATGACGGACAGCAACGCTGTTAACCCTGGCTGGAGGCTGTGCTGCTGCAGCGTTTCCTGTGTGACCGCTGCCGAGTCACAGAGAGAGAGAGAGAGTCACAGAGAGAGCGTGAGTCACAGAGAGAGCGTGCGTCACAGAGAGAGTGTGAGTCACAGAGAGAGAGAGAGAGAGTCAGACAGAGAGCGTGAGTCACAGAGAGAGCGTGAGTCACAGAGAGAGAGAGAGAGTCAGACAGAGAGAGCGTGAGTCACAGAGAGAGAGGGAGTCACAGAGAGAGCATGAGTCACAGAGAGAGCATGAGTCACAGAGAGAGCATTAGTCACGGAGAGAGAGAGTCACAGACAGAGCGTGAGTCACAGACAGAGCATGAGTCACAGAGAGAGCGTGAGTCAGAGAGAGAGATTCACAGAGAGAGCGTGAGTCACTGACAGAGCTTGAGTCAGAGAGAGAGAGAGATTCAGACAGAGTCACAGAGAGAGTGTGAGTCACAGACAGAGCGTGAGTCACAGAGAGAGCGTGAGTCACAGAGAGAGCATGAGTCACAGAGAGAGCATTAGTCACAGAGAGAGAGAGTCACAGACAGAGCGTGAGTCACAGACAGAGCATGAGTCACAGAGAGAGCGTGAGTCAGAGAGAGAGATTCACAGAGAGAGCGTGAGTCACTGACAGAGCGTGAGTCAGAGAGAGAGAGAGAGATTCAGACAGAGAGAGAGTCACAGAGAGAGTGTGAGTCACAGACAGAGCGTGAGTCACAGAGAGCGTGAGTCAGAGAGAGAGAGTCACAGACAGAGCGTGAGTCACAGAGAGAACATGAGTCACAGAGAGAGAAGCAGCTGAAGGAGGTCTGAGGGAACGGACGGACGTCCCACATATTTCCTGTGCGGCTCCATCAGAGTGGCTGCAGGGCCTGGAAGGAGGTGTGAAGGCGTGCGCTCCCCATGCCAGGAGCGCTACCAGCTGGCCCTCCATAAGTTTCTGCAGACGTGATTATTAGCGTGCGGATAGCTGGCAGAAACGGTGCCACGTGCTGGACAGCCGCTCTCCGAGCAGACGGTCCATTAGGACGGCGTTCTGGACCCAGAGCAAGGCTGCACCGTCTCAGATGGGGTGGGTGGCTGCCTGCCTCCCTGGAAGATGTCCTGTCTGCAGTAGCTGGCATCCTGTGAGGGCCCAATATTAGAAAGAGGGAAATGTCTGTGGAAGAGGAAGGTGGCTAACACATGTTAATTATTTGTCGAATGACAATATGAACAAATGGATGAGTTTATGAACCGATGAAAACTTTATAGTCCGTAGTGTTTTTGATGGTTTTTTTTTGTTTTTTTTTTTCAGCAACAAGTACATAATATATATAAATTACAGAAACCCAGCCTGTTATTCAGGGTTTTTACAATAGTCATAAAGTCCACTCCTCTCATAAAGTCCACTAAAGTCCAATTAGTGTAACATAGTGAAATATATGTATTGTGTATAATAATAAAATGGAATTAGAGATAAATTAATAAAATGAATGTTAGCTTGAAGTGCTACATGCTGACAGCGGAGTACATTCCATGAGTCCCGTTGTAGTGAAGCAGGTTGAAAGGTTGTGCTTTAAAAGTGCAGTCGTAACGCAGATAAAGGTCTTTCCTGTGAGTTCCATGGATAATGAAAATGGCAGAGAGCCTTCTCTGGAGACAGTGTTGCAGGTGCTGTCAGACATTTTGGCCTCTGTTCGTGACTGGCCAGTGTGTGTGGGGTGTCCATGCCTGGGGGGGGCACCGCCTCACAGGTCTCCCCTACCTCGAAGTGCTCCCCCTCGCAGGGCTCCCCACCTCCTTCCTCTCCTCACCTTATACTTCTCTCATCTTCTTGTCAATAATTCAGCAGCGTGCAGTTTCAGGGAGAACCTGCGTTTGAATCTGATTCATTTTCATCTACTTCAAAAGAACTGAAGTGAAACCCGTGTCAGGTTCCGCTAAATTTAAAAGCAGGAGCCTTACCCCGCGCTCACCCTGCTTCTGAGCGGGCTCCCCGTGTGCATCCGTGCGGCGTATGTGCAGATTGTTTGTGAGGCTTTGACATTGCAGAGCTCCCACGTGGGTCATAAATGCAGGAGGACCGCTGTTCCGCGCATCTCTCTGCCTGTTCACTCCTGTTCTGTGTGAATGCGGGACAGCAGAGCCGATGTTAAGGCCATCTCTCTGCCTGTTGGGCCATAGAAGAGGAGGTCACAGAGGGGAAAACGAAATCAAAACAGATCCTTCGAAGCGGAACCAAATGTAGTGAACGCCGCTCTCTCTCCCCGGTGGGAGAGCAGCCGTAATAACAGTGTATCATTGTGTCACAGTGAAGGATTGTGGGTAAGTTTGACACGGGCAGCTGTGAGGGGCAGTGGATGGGGAGGAGGAAGATGGCAGGTTTGACTCCCTGATGGTTTCCTGCAGCGGTATGAACAAGGTTAACCTCCAGCACTTAACTCAGATACCCCGCCGTATATGTGCTTAACATGTAAGCTGTGAGCTATGTGAGTCATTCTGGAGGGGCACGTTGGCCAGGTAAATGAATAACGTCAAGGACAGTGTAAGTACAGCGCTGGTCCAAGGTCCACATTTTTAAACCCTCAAACTTCAGTTGAGGGTCCATAAAGAGACTTGCGGGGAGAAATTGAATCACAGAAGCGTTTACCATTAAAGACATGAGGAGGGGGTGCTGGGTGAACATTGTCCATGTGGTATGTATTCCTCACTGAAATTAGATCAGAACTCCCAAGCCATGCTGCTTTCAATAAACAAGAAAACATTAGCATAAACTGGCAAATGTCAGTTATCTTTTTATGGGAATAGAAGATTAACTTTAAATTCAGTAAAAGAGCAGGATGGTTAGGTATGACTGTGATCAATGTCGCTCTCAGAGAAGTTAGAACTCAACCCTGAACCTGTTTATTTCTTTGCAGATAATGGCCCCTCTGCCATAGAGCACAGTGTAACCCACATAAAATCCCCTTTACTGTGCAGATGGCAGGACAGTCTAAATCAGTGTTTCTCAATCCTACTCCTGGAGCCCCCCTGTCCTGCATATCTTCTATCTATCTTTGTTCCAAACACACCTGATTGAAATGACTAACATGCTCTTGATTAAATCAGCTGTGCTCAGCTAATCAAAAGTGCCACTGATGAGTTCAGTCAGGTAGGTAGAGCAGGGAAAGATGGAAAACGTGCAGAGCAGGGGGGCCCCAGGAGCAGGATTGAGAATCAGTGGTCTAAATTATATAAAGATATAAACTCCTTAACTTACCCAAGTAACTGTAGTTGGCTAGATCAGCTAAATCTTTAGTGGTCTAAGTTTATGTGAATGTACCTGTGTGACTGTGTGTGTGTGTGTGTGTGTGTGTGTTTGTACGTGCATATACAGTATATATCTATAAGTTGCTCCTTCAGAGCAGTGAGGTTTGAAGAGGTTTGTGTGCCCTTTCATCTCCAATGTGTCTTAAGTCTTTCCATCTGTTCTGTTGAAAAGACGTCACATATTGGTGATGCTCTGTCACGTCAGACCATAATTTGAACATAAATACGCTATGAAAATTCTGAGGCGAGTTTGTGTGGAGAGAGAGTGAGTGGAGTCCTCTGTGTCTCAGCACGTCCTGTAATTGCGTTTCCTGCTCGCTGTCATGCACGGCGGAGCTCCCAGGATCCAGCGTCATCGTGTCTGTGACTGCTTCCTGTCAATCATTAAAGATGACAGCGTGCTCGCACAGACCTGATAACGAGATGGGAAAACAAGACAGCCTGCACGCCAGCTTTAGTCACTGACGAGGCGCCAGCAAAATTACATTTAAAGTTGGGCACAATTTATCTTCATTGCGCAATGCTGAGAATTCTCAGAGGAAATTGAATCTCCTCAGACGAATTTCGTTTAGAAAGCTGGTGATGTGGGGTGGATAGCTGGGCTTTATGGTTAGGCTGGCATGATTGCATTATCTGGCTTTAAGGAAAAGGTTCTATTGGAGAGTGATTGTCTTTACCTGGAACACACACAGACACACAAAACACACACACACACACACACACACACACAAATACTGTACACACACACACACACACACACAAATTCTGGCCTGTAACTGCAAACTTAAAATGAAAATTCACAATACTGTCACAGCCAGAGACAGTCATCACATCTATAATGGGAGCAGCAGTGTGCTATGGTGGTGTCTGATTGGATCCTTAGGTGGGGCGCTGCTGTTTCTCTCTTCAACAAAGAGCTTCAGCTAACAGCACAAGACCAGCGGACAGATAAAGACTCATTCCTGTAATTATATGTGAAATGTTTGGCGTGTAGGAAAACCAAAAACAGACCTCTGAATAATCAACACATAATATATTTATCACAAAGAAAAAGAGTATTAATGTGCATATGAATCACTGTGAGCATTTAGGCAGCGCCCCCTCTGGTCGTATATTTCCTTGCATTTTGTGATAGGGCAGTAAGGCACGTCTCTGTTGTATCTGTATGCTATATATTTCTCTCTGCATCCTTTGAAACTGTTTGGCTCTCTGGAAAGTAGGGTATAAAAGAGCAAACTCAGATCGCAGAATAAGAAGAACTATTAATATTCTTTGTGGCAAGTTTATACAGGACTATATAGCACTCCAGAATCCAAGTGACAGAACAAACAGACATTGCCCAAAAAAGCCTGCTCCGGGTGCAGTGTGCCTCACTTGCTCCGAGGCAGGTATTGAAGCCATTGTTTGTTCTGTCACTTGCTTTTTCAGCGTTATAAAGTGCCTCATGGTCCCAGCACCACAAAGGAGCTTAATATATCTTCCCTCTTTTCTATTTAAGGTTGCCCATTTCTGTGCATATGACAACTGTTTACCGTTTTGAGGAGTCTAGGCCATCCGATGTTTATGCATTGATGTAGAGCATAGTTTAAAACGCATGCCAAGTTTAAAAGGCTGCATTTAAACAGCAGAGAAATGGGAGCTGGTTAGGCCCACTGCTGATAATAAATGAAACCTGTAACGAAGCTGCTGGAGAGCAATGTAACATAAACATTGTATGCACATTATTGTGCTTAAACCCGATAATGTATTTGCTTCCACAGCTACCAGAAAGAAGAGGAAGTGGGTGTTTGGGAGAAGAGCAAGAAAACAGCCCAGATGGAAACCCATGCAGTAGCTCCAGCCTCGAACCCTGGCACTGAGACACTCAGGTGATCCCTGAGTCAGGTGAGCCTACTCCCCTTCTGACCAAGCAAGCCACAATACGGAAACAGAAATATAAATATGTCTTCCTTATGCTGTGATAGTCATGCAGACCTGCTGTCCTCACAGTGAAATAGTAAGATAGGTCTTCTGTCCGTATGCTGAAATTAGGTAAATATAAATCCTCTGTCTTTACTCTACCAATAATGTTTATTCAGAGGCCAAACGTACTGATGCTGAAATATTCAGCAAGTTGGTACACAGGGAGACAGAGGGTGTTCCTGGACAGAGAGACAGTCTGTGTGGAAGTGCACTGAGACTCGGAGGACAGAGAGACAGTCTGTGTGGAAGTGCATTTAAACTCGGAGGGAAGTTTCCAGCTTCATTGCCAGCAAGACCGGCTCCTCAGCCAGACAAAGCGCGGCAGATTTTATCTGAGATTAATGGCATTGTGAATCACAGGCCTTGTCACCAATGCAGCGGGTGTCAGACCTGTTTTCCACAGCTGCGGCTCATTTAAATCTGTATAATCTCCAGCACGCGTGCATCACTGGCCGCCACCGCTGACAGCTGCATTAAGTACTGTCAAGTGTACTGTCACTCCACTGTCATCTTACACACTCGGGGGGGGGGGGGGGCAGAGTGGCAGAGAAAGAAAGAGAGAGAGAGAGAGAGAAGGAGAGGGAGGTAGTGTCAGAGAGAGAGAAAGAGAGAGTGGAGAGAAAGCATGGAAGGTAGAGGAAGAGAGGCGGAGCAACATGAAAAAGGAGAGAGGCAGAGGAGGAAGCGAGTGCTTGGTATGAGGCAGGGAGAGAGTGAGAAAGACAGATGGAGAGAAGAAGATGGGGGAGAGAAAGTGTGCGAGGTAGAGGAAGAGCAAGTCGAAAAATGAGTGAGGCAGATGCTTGTTATGAGGTGGCAGGAGGGAGGGAGAAAGAGAGAGAGAGATAGTGGCAGAGACTGACAGATGGTGAGGAAGAGAGAACTGCTACTTGTATTACTACACACAAAATAAACAGCAAGTATCACAATGTGTTATGGATTCTGTGATCTAGTGGCTGTGATGTATGGTAGTGTGTGCACTTGGCTTCCCTTAGTTTCTAGGCTGTCTAGTCAGGTTGCACAAGTTAACTTCTGGTAGGGCTGGAATGGTGTTGTGCTCACACTCACTGGTCTGGGAGTGCTGTTAGCCTGGTCTGACACTGTTGCTCATTTAACCTCAATGGATACACTTCTGATCCTTTGTCCTGAAAGCTGCTCTGGATAAGAGTATCTGCTGAATTAATGTAATGTAACATAAGGTAATTTAATGTAAAGGGAGAAAGCTGGTGAGGAAGAGGAAGAGAGGAAGAGCGAGCTGAAAAAAGTGAAGCAGAGGAGGAGGCGACAGAGGGAGGGGGAACGAGAGAGAGAGAGGTAGGGTCAGAGAGAGAGCGAGAGGTAAGGGCAGAGAGAGAGTGAGAGGCAGGGTCAGAGAGAGTGAGAGGGTCAGAGAGAGAGTGAGAGGGTCAGAGAGAGCACGAGAGGCAGGGTCAGAGAGAGAGCGAGAGGTAAGGGCAGAGAGAGAGTGAGAGGCAGGGTCAGAGAGAGTGAGAGGGTCAGAGAGAGAGTGAGAGGGTCAGAGAGAGCACGAGAGGAAGGGTCAGAGAGAGAGCGAGAGGTAAGGGCAGAGAGAGAGTGAGAGGCAGGGTCAGAGGGAGTGAGAGGGTCAGAGAGAGAGTGAGAGGGTCAGAGAGAGCACGAGAGGAAGGGGCAGAGAGAGAGAGAGGTAGGCTCAGAGAGAGAGTGAGAGGGTCAGAGAGAGAGCGAGAGGTAGGGTCAGAGAGAGAGAGTGAGAGGGTCAGAGAGAGAGCGAGAGGGTCAGAGAGAGAGCGAGAGGTAGGGTCAGAGATAGAGAGAGAGGGTCAGAGAGAGAGTGAGAGGGTCAGAGAGAGAGCGAGAGGTAGGGTCAGAGAGAGAGTGAGAGGTAGGGTCAGAGAGAGACTGATGGAGAGAGAAAGAAAGAGTGGAGAGGAAGCAGGCAAGGTAGAGGAAAAGAGGAAAAGTGAGATGAGGGGGAGAGAGATAGATAGGGCAAAGAGAAAAAGAGAGATAAAGGAGGGTAGAGAGGGAGCAGAGGAGAGTGAGAGAGAAAGGAGAGCTGTGCTTTTAATGGAATGTGACATTTTATGTGATCGTGAGATCTGGATTCATGCATAAATGTAGGAATATGATACTGGAGAGATTAAACTGCTGCCATTTTTTAATGTCACCTCACTGTAAAGTACACAGGCTGTGCTGTGGCAGTGAGCCATGCAGCATTCCCTTTCTTAATCATTTAGCATTTAAAAAGCGAATATTGCAAATATTCCAGTATTGTATATTTGCCATTTAATTAAGTAACCTTCATCAGAGATTTGTTGATTTTGTATTTTTATTTTTGATTTCTGTTAGCGGCTCTGGTATTAGTATACTCTGGTTTTAGTATAGTCTGGTATTAGTATACTCTGTCTCCAACACTGCTATGTGATTTTTGTTATATTTGTGGGTACTTTTCTTTTTTAATAAAGTGTGAATGTTGGAAAATGAAACCCTGAGCACTGTAAGGCAAAATGCCAATCAATCCATGGCAACAAAATCATCTCAAAGTCATCTCTGGGCTCAGTATTAGATGCAAAAAAATCTGAGATGTATTTATGCAGCAAAAGTGCTCAGTGCCATCTGTAGCACTGTGGTTACCCCATAGGAAGGTACAATGATTCTTTAGACTGAGTAGTTATGGATTTCCATGTATTTTTTGCTTTGTTTCTCCACTGTATGATATGACACTGATATGACACTCCTCATTGTGCTTTGTTTTGGAAAGCTTTAATATTCTGAGTCCTTCAGGCAAACCAGTGATGGACAGCACATCCTAGCTCTGCCCACCAAATGGTTCATGAATACTGTAATAGTTATTAGCATAGAGGAAATGTTTGTGTTTATTATTTTGGTTTGTATGTATACTTCACACAGCTAATAAACACTGTCTTTCTAAAGGAGAAGTCAGTGTGGTGTAGGATCCATTAAGGGAGCTATCACTGTGAGACAGGCCTGTTCTGAGAGATGGGAGATGTTTAAATGTGGTTGCCTCTTTATTAGACGTGTAAGTGGCTCTGGATAAGAGCATCTGCTAAATGGCAGTAATATAGTGTAATGTAAAATGGGAGATGTGGTCGGTACAGGGGTTGTCTGCTGAGGCTGATCACAGACACAGGTGTGTGTTGCTCTGTTCACACCCAGGTGTGGGGCACATGTGTGTCTCCATGGCCACCGTTATCAGCGGTAAAGCTGCTTTCACAAAGTTTTAACAAAAATGAAATGTAGCGAAAGGGACAGTGTGGTGAAATTGTCAACTTGTAAACTGTGACGTTTGTTTTCTTTTCCAACTATAACAGTTCAGTATAATGTGAAGTAACATGGCATGCATGAGAGTGAACTGCTCCTAAGGCAATGGGGCTGCGTGTGTGTGGAGAAGCTTAGAGAAGGAGAGAGAGAGGGAATGGCGTGTGCTGATCTGGCTTCTAAAGGGTTAAACAGTGAGCCTGTTGTGAAAAGGTTAAACCAGGGATTGGTGAAGGAGGGGATTTCTTCCATCTCCTTTCTTCCACTGTTCTGCAAATCATTTTTTTTATTGCTGTAGTTTGGATAAGAGAATTTGCCCATTGTGCCACAGTTCGACTACCATCCAATTTCCCAACTGAAAAGGATTAATTCATTTCAGGATTAGCAGGCATAGGTTGGGGGAAAACTTTAATTTAGTAGAGAGAGGTAAAGCGAAGTTTATACAAATATAAACAGAGGAAATAACTTTAGCAAATGATTAAGTGAGAGAGAAAGATGTATTGTAATCCTTTCAAAGCAAAGCCGGGTTTAAGGTTAAAGGCATCTCTGCGGTGTCACCTCCACCCTGCTATACAGCTATAAACACACACACACACACACACACTCTGCCTTTCCTGCTATACAGGCCATAACATGTTCAATAGCCATTTTTACTGCCCCTGGCGTGTGAACGGGAATGCTTATTCTCACAGAGGTGGTTGCTGAAATAATTGTTCATTATATGCTGTATTATGTGGACACTGAGGACCTTGTAAAAGCACAGGATCTAAGTGTGTAGGTG
Organism: Megalops cyprinoides; assembly: GCF_013368585.1. Classification (NCBI taxonomy): domain Eukaryota; kingdom Metazoa; phylum Chordata; class Actinopteri; order Elopiformes; family Megalopidae; genus Megalops; species Megalops cyprinoides. The sequence continues at coordinate 31,567,536 of NC_050598.1, read as the reverse complement.
CTGTGTAACATGCGGATACACACCTGTACAGAGGGTGATCTGCAGAGTTCGGGCTGCATGTGGGGTCAGCTGCAGGACAGAAGCTGCAGATGGCGAGTGGGTTTGGGTATTTGCAGAGACCGAGGGGTATTCAGAATAGGTGTGCAGTTACAGATTTTTAACTGCATGCCGTACTTAAATGGTGGTTAAAAATGTGTAGAAGTTTTATGTTTCACACAAAAAATGGTCAATTTTGAAAGCTTGTAAATTACACTAGACAGAATATTTCTGTGGTCCTGGAGCCCCCCCAAGCATTTATCAATGTTTAGAGGCGTAACACCATATCTTGATTTATTCCAACAGTAAAGAAGATATCAGTGAATTTCTGATGAGAACTTAATATTCCTAAATCGAAATATCACACTGATAAAGATTTTATAAAATTCTCTTTTGGTTTGCTGGGTATTTAATGACATGGCATTTCAAAGCTGAAAACACCTCAAAAGCCAGCACATTTCTCTCTGAGAGTCGTGCCTATCCCTGACATACTATTAATTTTGAGTTTACCTCCTGTTCAAAGACACGCATCTTCCTCCTCTCTGACACCATTCATTGGATAGATGGGAGAGTATGTCTCAATGTTTGCATCAACAGAAGAGAAAAAGGTTTCGTCTTGTGTAACATTCGCAGTGCACAGGCATAATTTGGTTATTGACATATTCCAAAAGACAAAATTGCAGACAAATTAAGGGGTAAAACGTATTTGTGGCCTGGCCTTTCATGTTCATTTGAAAAAGTGTGTTTTTTTTCTGTGGCCAGTATTAAGTTCTGTTCAAGCTGAGTTCTGTGGCATCTGCCAGCACGGTTTCCACGGCAGCGAGATGTAAACCATGCTGAGGATTCCATGTGGGGGCGGAGCCTGGGCGGGGCTAACTCTCCAGAGAGCCCCTTTCAGACACTTAAAAAACAACAGAAAGTGCTGTCTGTTGCTAATTGCAGACCTTCATGTTGTGTCATCTCTGAGTGACTCAAGCAGGCGGGACAAACGCCGTGCGATCGCCGCTCCAGATGGCGAGATTGGCGCTGTCTGCAGCAAGATTCTGAAGAGCTGAGACAGAGAGGGAGAGAGGCGGAGTCTCGCTGGGGATTTTTGGGTCCCACAGGGGATGCTGTCACACTGACACTCTCCAAAGGTATCACTTTTTCTGTTGTCTAAACACCTCGGTCACAATGCCACGGAGAGGACACTCATGCCGCTCTGTCTCCCTCCAATTAAGAGCTGGCTGTTAGAGCCGTTAGCTTCTGTTTTCGAAACGACTGTTTGTTGATGAGAGCGCAGTTTTTGCTTGAAAGGATTTTAATTGAAGGGAAATTGCATTCTGAATGCGGAGCGAATGTGAAGATGCAGTTTGTGCAAATGAGCTGTTTGCAGTGAGGTCTGTCTGTTTGCTACAGTACACCAATTCATTACCGGCAACATCTGTCCAGTCCTATTGTGGCAATTAGAACAATGAGGTACTATCCTTGAGCTGTCACCGTGCGTTTGCAGCCATATTTGAAGGTTGTAAAGTAAATTAAGGACTGCAATCTACTAAAAACAATCTTGATTGAGGAATAAAAAGCCTAAACCATTTTGGATTTCTAATTGTGCCAGCAAAACAAACAAGTGGGTACATGTGGAGATATATTGGAGATACATTACGTTATGTTAGAGTGTGTATGTTTGTCTGCATGTGTGTATGAGTGAATGTGAGATTGTATGTGTGTGTATATGTGTGAGAGAGTGTGCGTGTAATAGTGTACACACACACACACACACACACACATACACAATCAACACCCTATTATCTGGAAGGAAGCCATGATGGTGCACAGATAATGAAAAATACAATACACTACATTGGCTGCTTCCTAATATCACCATGAGTTGCTGCTTAGTCATAGGAAGTAACTAGCTGGCTGTGTTATTTGTGGTCTGTATCATTTCACTGTATTTTTCCATAACATTTTATGGGAACCTTTTTATTGGAACCTTTTATAGGAATCTTTTGCTGCCTTCCTTGTAGATAACTCATTTCGTTTTTACAGCGCACCTTGCATTACAGGGATATTATAATCACTCTTCTCTCAATACACTGTCCAAAGGGGAAACTGGTGAATGTGTCACAGGAAGTGTGTTGTGTAAGGAGAGTTAGGAGCACAATGCTATGTCTGCAGACTGCAGTAAACCCGCCGACCTGTATTTGTGAACACACTTTTGTGCCTGAACACAGTGGTAAACAGATTCCTGTTCAGAGTCCGAGGAGGCCACGTCGGACATCTGGTCACCCAGGGTCTGTTGTGTAGTTGTTAAGTGTAGGGCAGATTTTAGGGTAGGTTGTATGGCTGGTGGAATCAGTTGAGATTTGAGGGCACAGCCTTTTTCTCACACCACTGATTTCCGTGAGTGACTGCAGTTGGCGCATGTGTGCGTGAGCCTGTGCGCGTGTTTACTCTGAGGATGTGCTTCTGTAGGACAGAGAACTACAGAATCAGAACTGCCAGTCAAGCTGAGGGCTATGTCCTTTTTTCCTGTGCTATAGCACCTCCTGTTGGTCAGCAGTGGTCAGGTAATGGAGTGGGTTCTGTGTCAGTGCTGTTATTAACAAAGCATAACACAATATCTGTGATCTGGCCTTTGTGGTTATATCTGTCTGTGCTCCGTTATGATGATTTTTGCTGGATGTGAATACTTGGACATTTATATCTCAATATATATGTAGTAGATGATATATACATATTTAAATGAGGTAATCATGTGTGAAAACGTGTTCACGGACAATAAGCCATTCATGGTGCTGAATAGGGTTGGGATTGTGGGTGAGGATTAGGATCAAGGTGCGTTGCGGATACATCCCAGAATACCTCCTGATAACATATGCATTCTCTTCATGGCCTTGCACACGCTGATCTCTCTGACCGCAACATGAAACCCGCATGTAGCTCACACTCCTCAGACCCTGGGATTCTGCCCATTCCACCCACAAACCTACAGCCTGCAGTCATCCGGCCTCCAGAGGGTCTTCCCACCTGCGTTTACCCTTCTCACATCCACACCTCCAAGTCTCTCCACAGCTGTAAATCTTAAAACTCTTCTTTTAAAACTGACTGTTACTTCCTCTCATTTTGTGTTTTAATTTTGTAACCCAGCCTTTGCAGCTGAGTTACTTCTTCTGCTGTGTTTTATCCTCATTTGTTTTTATCCTTTTCTTTTGATCCTCTTAAAGGCATCTGTAAAAGACACCTATAAATAAATCACATTTTTAATCGTAGTAATGGTATTAATGAGGTCGACATCAAGCAGTAAAAGTGGAGTGAAAAAGGAGGAGAGAATTAGGCGCAGGGTGCTTTGGTTTGAAGGACAGGTTGGAGTGTTGTTGACTAGAGGAGTGTGGCTGGAGACATGTTTAATAGGCCTGTCCCTCATCCTCCTCTGAGCCTTTGGATAGACGATTGGCTGCAGGAGTCCCTGACTTCAAAGCTTGGCTGACAAGACACTCAAAGAGAAACTCCCTTGATTTCTAAGCCATTGCTTAAAGGGGAAAAAATCAGACACATTTAACATTGTTTTGATACAGCTTTACACATGTGTATGTTAACTCGGCATGCATGCGTATTATTTTTACTTTTAATCAGAGTTTTGAGCAAGGGAGTAGATTATGGCATGTCTTGAATGCAAAGTACATTTTAGGCGATGCATTCTCATGTGTGCATGTTTGTATGCATGAGTGTCCATGTGTGCATGCATACTGTATGTGTATGTTTGAAAAAATATGTATGTACATACTGTGTGTACATTTGTCTGTGCGTGTCTGTGCATGCATATGTGCGTGTGTGTGTGTGTGCACATCCATGTGTCTGCGTGTGTCTGTGTGTGCACCGATGTGTCTGTATGTGTTTGTGTGTGTGTGTGTGTCTGGTGCTCTTTTATAAAGCTGTATAAATGGCAGCTACTCCTTTTCATCAACTTTCCCAGTTAACACCCAATATCCCAAATGCCATTAATATTGCACCACTCCTGCTGATCTTTAATTTATGATGACTAAACTTTTAATTAGAAATGTGTTGTAGCTGTTTACTACCTCGGCCTCTTAACTGAGAGATTGACATTTGCGATATTCTGAATGCCGATGCATACATTATTCATTTCATTTCCATTTTTTCACCGCTAAACTGAGGGTGTTTGCGTTTTTCATTTCACACTCTGTGATGAGAGCCATAAGCATGGATGATTTCAAAGGAAGTGGAATCCCCACTTTCCCGTCTAAGTTTTGCACAACATGCAAACCGTGAAGCAGCCAATGAAACAGAGGCATTCAAAGGAGGAGGAGCTTCAGGTCAGGATGGAAGTGGGGCTTATGTCTCCTGTGCTACATTGGCTAATATCTGAATATAACACCTGAAACATAACATCCCACATGTCTGACACATATTGGCTATTTTTGTGTTTATAAAATGCACCTTGCAATAAACATGAATAATGACAGTGCCCAGCCAGAAAAAAGGGGAGAGGTAGGTGAAGATTCCATTTATGTAACTGCTAAATAAATGTTTGTTAAGGTGAGGAAATGTAAGACAAATCTAGTTTCTTCATTATCATGATTCCAGCAGTTTTAATAATAAATCATCAGGATTCATATGTGGTGTGATTATGTTTGTGTTTTTCTTCTTTTTTCATTTTTATATATTTTTTATTTTAGCTATTATGCCCTATCTGCTGATTACATAAAAAGCAGTTTTTATATGAAATCTATGTATTTTTAAACTTCATAAACTTTGCCTGTGTTTTACAGATCTTCCTGTGACACTAAAAACATGTCAAAATGTCACCTGTAACATTTTTTTAATGATATTTTGTGTCAGTTGTCTCCAAGGTTGTCACAGAAACACAGTTTATGATTCAATTACCAGCAAACTGTTTTTGTTTTCATTAACATAATTACCCGCTGTAATGTAAAAAGTGGCACTCTCAGTGCTCTGAGGAAATCTGTGAATTTGATATGTTTCTGTGTGACAGCACGCTCGTGTTTTGCACAAACTGCCAGTCGGCAGTAGGAAAGGCGTCCTTGCGGTTTAGTCCCTGAGAGGAGAGCGGCCATGACAGCTTTTTCTGTGGGTGAAAAGGGAAGAGACAACTTGCATGTCTGCGCTGCTTTAATAAAGATGAGATAAAGCTGAGGGACCAATCAAAGCCTCCCCAGGCAGGGGTGAGGCAGGCCAGAGATGCACAGTCCGGAGGGGAGAAACAGCCCCATCTCTCAAAGGTCCACAGACTACAGACTAATTAAAGAACTCCAATTAACAGCCCATCACTGGAACACAGAAACACTCCTGAGAGAGACCACCGCCATGAGGACACCCACACCACCACTACCACCAAAGCATTCGCACACACACTCACACACACACACACACACTCACACACATAAGTTGGCTTACACACAAAAATGCATGCATATGCACAAGCACAGACAATCTCTTTCTGTCTCACACACACACACACACATGCAGACACACACATGCATGCACATGCAGGAGCACACACAGTCTCACACACACACACACACCTGCATGGACACAGTTTGATACGTAGAACTGACACTGTATATTTTTCTTGTGTGTCCTGATTTTTGGATGTTTTGGGGAAGTGGTAGCATGGGCTCTCCCTCTGAAATAAGCCTGTACTCAGATGCTGCGCACTGTGACACCCTAGGAAGGCGAGCGTGACTCTGCTGGGTGATCTGAGAGGTGTGGCATCCAGCGGCGTGTGTGTTCTAACGTTGTGACTCTTTACACACTTGTGAGACAGCAGCATGAGGACAGGTTCTGCTGCTTCAGGGAGGGGTTCGAGCCGGGGGTTAAACCTGAGTGCCAGCCGGTGAGCTACTACTCTCCTTTATCACCAACACCAGCCAGGCAGCCGGAAAGGTGCTGTCACCTGGCTCTGGGAACAGGGATTCTCCTTTTAAGATGAGCCCTCTGATACGCTCTGGTGGCGGAAAGCCTGAGTCACAGGCCCCAAACGCCAGACAGGACGAGCCGTGTCACTAAATGCAGCGCTTCCAGTGAGCTTACAGAGACCTGGACAGACAGATATACTGTACCTTGCAAAAGAATTCAAACCCTTGACCAATTCTCACATTTTGGATTACAAATGGTACATTACTATTTTGTTCTGTGAAATATTTTATTTAAAAACACTGAAATTCAGAATTAATCATTTTAATGTGACATTGGTTTGATTTTTGGAAATAATCTATTCTTTATATATATAATAAATGTGTGTGTGTGTGTGTTTGTGTATGTGTGTGTATGTATGTATGTGTGTTTGTAGTGCCCTCCAAAATTAATTCTCCAAAGAAAATAATGTTATCAAAGAAAAAATGTACATATTGGATTATTTTTTCCTGTCTATTTTTTATGTTAAACCTCAACATCATTTCACAGAGCAGATCCAGAAGAACACAGTGGTCATATTTATTCTTATCCCTATAATCAGTATTGCAGGAATGATAGATGATCAAGAGGCATTCTTTGCCTGGTGCTGTGGTTCTGAGTAGGATCTTGGACCGTTCCCACTGCCAGAATTTCTCTACGTCATTCAGATCTTTTGGAACTGCTTTCTTAAGTTTGAATGTTCTTTTGGATTAAGGTCTGGAAATCTCAACATGATCAGATGAGAACATTTATTGTGTGCTCAGTTAACAATTTCCTTGTAGATTTGGATTGGATACTTTGGATCATTGTCAAGCAGAAATTTCCTTTTTCAAGCAAGTTTGAGCTTCTTGGCTCAAACCTTTTTTGGCCAAAATATCCTGGTACATATTAGAATGGATTGCTCCCCTACTTTAACGATGACTGTTGAACTTCTAGATGCAAATCAACCTCAAGAGTGCCAGATTATTCACTACTGTATATCTATTGGTTGTCATGGGTTCTGTTGCAATTTAAGATTCATCTTATGTCACACAATGGTAATGTCCAAAAAGTTTTGTTTTTTTTTTCATCTGACCAGTAGATATGCTGCCATTTATCATTCTGAAATAGTCTGGCAAATTCTTTTTGTGGATTGTCTTCAAACAAGGCCTCTTCCCTGCAACCCAGTCATAAGTGCAACATTCATTCATACAGCTTTGAATGGTTCTTTTTGATGCTTTGTAACCTGAAGATGCTGTGTTTTTTTTTTTTGTTTGTTTGTTTGTTTTGTTTTTTTAGGAGATTTAGTGTGGCTTTTGAATTGATGGCTGCCTGCTGAACTACATATCTCATAGCTCATCATAACAAGATAGACACAAATCCTCTTCCTGCCACGATCGCCTCGTACCAGTAGCCTTAAATGTCTTACTAATGGACACTACTGTCAGAAGTGTTGGATTCAGCTTTGTGTGAATTCGTGTGTAGCCATTTTCCAACTTTTGGAGGTTAATGACCATTTACCTGCAGTCTTCAGACCACTCTGACCTTAAGCAAGATAATGCCTGCCGCTGATGAGAGTCTTTTGTACTACATGAAAACACACAGCCTTTGGATGCCTCAGTATTGTTCACGAAGCTTCCAGTGAATTTTCAATTAGTAGAATGTTGGCGTAGATTTGTTTTGTCAGAAGTTCTTCTGAAGATTACTTCAAGGTGTGAATAAATGTGACCTTGAATTCTGAATTAAAATCAAATATTTGTTTGAACAAGGACAATATTTTCATTTTTGTAAGCAGACAAACTATTTTACATGTACTTTCTTTGTTATTCAAGGGTATGAGTAGATGTGGAGGGCACAGTACACACACAGACACACACACACGCACACACATATACGCGCACAAGCGTACACACACACACACATGCATGCGCGTAAACACACACATACACACGCACAAGTATGCGCACACAGACACGCACGCACGCGCGTACACACAAACACACACACACACACACACACATATAATCAGGGTGGTTGTTGGTGGTCCGGTGAGCTGGCAGGTCTCTGATGGGAGGTGGCAAACTCCTCTGTTCGGCGGCTTCGCTCCCCAAATTGCATTGGTTCACTGGGCTTCTAAAACTCCTGGAGTAACACGCTGTTGATGAAAAGCTAACAGACGCGGAATGGCTTTCATTGTGTTTCTGATTTCTCATTTACAGCTTGATGGGAAAGGATTCTTTCGCAGGGCGGGCTCGGAGGAGCGTGCCGGCGACCCTGCAGAATTTGCATGGATATTACCTTCAGGCTGGGCAGGTCAGGGAGGGAACAGGATTGAAGAGCAATGGAGCCAGGAGATGTTTAATATGCAGAGCACCGTGTGGGGTCCCAAATTCAAACATACTGTAAAGTGCCGGATTGATAAGGTGCTTTAAGAGATTCTGAATAAATACCCCCAGGTCATAGACTGCATAATGTATCAAACGCTGAACATGAAATCTTGCCATGAAGTTCATCATTAAGACTGTTTAAAAGCGAATGGGTTATTTATTCTGTGGCAGCCATGTCATGCATATTCTGATGCATTTGGCCCTCAGCAATTCCTTTGACAGGCGGACCGCGCAGCAAATCTGCACTCACAGCCCATTAGCAATCTTCCCTTCACCCTCCGAGTGTGATATTTACTGAAGGGGCTCATTCTAATCTCTGATTACTGCTGTGTGAGGTGCCCTCCTCTGCATGCCTTCCGCGGTACGTCTTAATTGTGTGCAGGTCAGAGCGATTTAGCGGCTCGGCCGCCCCGTCCCCCTCACGCCCACCTTTGCGGGGATCTCTGCGGGTCAGGTGTATTTTAGGTGTGTTTTTCCACTCCTGTTTTCCCCGGGCTGCGATGACATGAGCGGGGAAATTAGGCAGCAGCAGGAAGACGGCACCGCTGCCTGTTGTGTTCCAATTTATAAGTTTGCAGCAACAAATGTGCTGTTTTTCCCCCTTTTACCCTGAGGAAAGCGGCTCCGCGGGAGAGTCGCACGGCCCCTGGTGGGCCTAATCAAAGCCCCTCCGCTTCCCCATGTCAGCTCAGCCATGTGAAGTGGGGTGACAGTGCAGGCTGCGGTGTCAAGCCATTACCTGCGACAGGTAGAAGCCGAGTGGCAGGGTGGCTTAACAAGCACATTGAGACGCCCACAGCTTCTGCAATCCTGCCAAAGTGTTAACTTTCTCTCCTCCTGCTCTGTTGCGTGGAGTCTCACACTGCTCCAGTGTAAAGAGTCTCACACTGCTCCAGTGTAAAGAGTCTCACACTGCTCCAGTGTAAATAGTCTCACACTGCTCCAGTGTAAAGAGTCTCACACTGCTCCAGTGTAAACAGTCTCACACTGCTCCAGTGTAAACAGTCTCACACTGCTCCAGTGTAAATAGTCTCACACTGCTCCAGTGTAAAGAGTCTCACACTGCTCCAGTGTAAAGAGTCTCACACTGCTCCAGTGTAAAGAGTCTCACACTGCTCCAGTGTAAAGAGTCTCACACTGCTCCAGTGTAAATAGTCTCACACTGCTCCAGTGTAAAGAATTTCACTCCGCTGTAGTGTTACAAACTTTGCCTGCCATCCTCTCTAATGATTATTATTATGAACAGCTAACGTTGCAGTCTCATTTAAATGTTATTTGAATTCATAATGTGTATATGCAATATGATGTGAACATATTTATGACATCATTTAGACTGCATTTCCAAATGAATCTTAAAACATGAAACTTTAAGACACATCAAGCTGTGTGTATTTATTGTGTAAGTTCAAACCACTTTGCTTATTCTCATCCATTTATATTTAAAAATATTTAGATTCTAAAGATAAATAATTAATGAGTTCTGTATTACTGATCTATGTATGAAAACACATGAATGAAATGAGAGTTTCAGTGACGGTGCATTTAACATGAATAAATAATAACATACATCTGTGCAGTTTCTTTAATAACCCCGCCTCTTCCTTCGCAGGCCTTGTAGACTACCCCCACATATCATATGTACTTCTCTCTCAGTCTGATGTCTCTTTACTAAAAAGGCAGCCCTACCTGTACTCTCTAAAATTTTGTGAAAATGAAAATCTAATTAATGTCCATCTCCCTTTTGATACAGGGCTTTGATGCCCATTGATGCTCTGTCCCTAAAAAGCTCAAGGATTTGCTTTCATGTTGCCCTGGAAACCTTCAGAATTGTATCCATCTGCCCTGATGCAGAGCATCTCGTAGAGAAGGCATATTGATGCAGGGTCAGTTAAATTTCTCTCCTCTGCTTCTAATAGTCAGGAAGCTGAAATCAATCTGGCACTCGAAACGTGTTCTTGCCATTCCTCACCTCACTCCTTCCCTGAAGAAGAGCCGTTTCAGCGAGACTCCCTGCACCAATCAGAGGCAGACCGTCTGGGTGCTGCCCGGACGCAGATGTACACACAAGGTCTTAGACATTTTGCATTTTATACTCTGAGGCGTTAGGAAGGGAAAACAGCTTTGTGCACATTTGATCCTGATGGTATTTTAACTCATTTTATTCTTGTTCCTCCTGTAAATGTGTATGACTCTATCAGAGATGGGTTGGGAAGGATATAGCTAGGGAGAGTTAAAATACAATACCATCAGCAGTGTGTATATGTAAGTCTGTGCATTGGTGCCCGTTTGTGTGTGTGTGTGTCTGTCTGTCTGTCTGTCTGTGTCTCTGTGTCTGTCTATATGTGTGTTGTGTGGACATGTCTGTGTTTCAGTAGCTGTGTGTAAGTGTGTGTTTTTTAATTCAGTTGGTGGGAGTGTTGTGAATTTGCCAGCATAAAAAAGCATGTTGTGATCATATTCGTTATTAGAAATTATATGAAATGAATGAATATTTCTCACATGATAGTCAGACTGGCTGTGTGGGGAATCGAACATTAAAGGCAGCAATTCCTCCCAGCTTTGGGGTGTGTACTACATCGTAAAAAAAATGGATTTTATTTCTAGAGCAAAAATAAATAAATAAATAAAATAAAATAAAATAAGAGACAGCCTGCCCCAGGCAACATGTTCTGAAATGGAAGATGAAGATGAACCTAAAAGCTTTCCAGATATTTCTCTCAAAGCCAAGAAGGGAAAAAAAAAACAGAATCAAGCATCCTGCAGTGTTTTTCATTTCAATGTGAAAGAAAGCAGAGCTTCCCGAGGCTTCTGTACCGCGTTGCACTTTATTGAACACAATGTTCAGAGCAGCAGTCAGTCTTTTGTAGGAGGGATAGAAATCAGACAAGCCATGTTAAAAAAAAAAAAAAAAAACACCAATATTCCCATCCTCCCGCTGTTCATATAAACACCTCACAGTAATGGCCTAAACAAAATGAACAATTCAAATATCAACACTCATTTATTATCTCTGCCCAGCTTTTTCTCCCTTTCATCCGCTCGGTAACTCCGCGGAGCCTTGGTGGCTGGGCTCCTTTATTGCCTGTGTTTATTTAAGAATGCTGTCTTGGGGAGAGCACAGCAGAGGAGGAGACCACAGGTGGATATTAGCGAAAGGTAAATTTCACACTGACACTAGGAAGTCATTTTTTACACACTGCCTTATTAATGTGTGAGATAGAATACCGGGGCTTCTGTAGGAAACACAGCCACTGCTCTGGAAGACCAGACTAAAGACAGAGCGGCGTGCTCTCCATACTACAGGCAAAACCATGAGCCCAGCTGGAAAGGTCTCCTGTCATAGCTTATAATGTTCTTATTTTATGAGAACAGTTTTTACAGGTTGCCACAACATATAGGAATAAGCTTACACATTTAAATATCACATGAGAAATATATGAAATGTGAATAAAAGACTACTGACTACTAATATTTTTAGTTTCATATTCAGACTTCATATTTTTCAGAAAAAGCTTTCTTTTTATCCATATGGTATCAGACACATTGACTTGTCTGCTGAAATATATGAGTGAAATAATTTTTGTGAGCATGCAGTAAAGCTTGAATTGTTATCAATTCATTTGTCCTGTGAACTTGGTTCAAAGAGAAAATAATAACCCTTTAGCTGTTATAAAAATATTCTGTTATTTTTTATGTGACATAAAAATTACATTCGCAGTAATTCACTGTATACTGTATACCAAATACTGAAGAAGAGAAACATGATCAGACATATCTCTCACAGTTTTGTATTGTTTTGAACTTTGCCTAACTAACTTACTTTCCTTCATAAAATCTAACATTTTAGAGGAGACCTGCTCCAGGCCAATAATACTCAAAGCCCTTCTTTAATGAAAGAAAACTGAATTACAACATACGCAATAGACGATCAGTAATGGAACATCACATCAACTTAAAAAGAAAAGAATAAGGGATGGGAATATGCATTTATGTATGATATTAACAGAAAGCCTCTTTTAAGGATTTGGATTTGAATAAACATGATTCTTAGTACGGTGGTGGGAATAATAAGTGGAAATCAAGGCATTTATAGAAGCAAGCACATGGTTTTAAATCTTTATTTTATACTCATGGCTGGAGGTGTTAGTCTTATTCTCAGTAAGAGAAGTCTTAGCTTGTAAATTCAAATGAAGTTTTCAGAAAACTTTCAATCTCTTTCTTCAAAAGCCACTGTTGCTCTTGAAGGTTACTAGGGTATGAATAATTTTCACACATACTTTATTTTCATTGTGAGCACACGCACGTGTGTTTCCGAGCAGATATGCTAATGAGCTCTAATGAGTCACAATTTTCTCAGGTGAGAATGAACCTGTTTTTTCAGATACTTGCATTCCTATTTGTTGCTAATTAGCCAAAAAGTATTATTGTCATTTCAAATTGTAAGAACGGCTGATTAATTAGCAAAGCTAAAAATGCAGAATGCTTCAGAAAGCTTATTTTAAAAAGAGGACGAAGAGGATGATGGCTCTCGTTCGCTGGGATGTAGTTTCAAGAGTTTACATTTGAAAGATACAAAAGGAAAAAAAATGTTATACTTCACTGCTTTGATGAAAGACTTAGAAATCTCTCTAATGACTTGAAGGTTCCCCATGGTTGTATGTTGAATGTTCAGTTCTAAATACTGTCTGCTTTCCTGGCTATGTCTGCTTCTGCAAAGTCACATTGCATTTCAGTGAGCAAAACTAAAGAAATGGACCGGAGTGGCGCAATGCTAATGAATCTCTAGGAGACTTCTTATTTCACAATCATATCATATTCTCATAAATAAATTACTAATTACTCATTTAAATCTTGTTTTATGTATCACTCATCACCATATTTAATCATTTGCTGGTGAGATTATCCCTTTCAGTATCAAATGGTGTACTGTGGAATCGTGCTCTTGTTTAACGATGAAAGACTGTGATTTTGTAAACATTTCATTAACATTTGCATATTGGTTTTGGATCCGGTGAGTGTGGAGGGACTGAAACATTGTCTTTTTTAAAAAACTCAGCGAAACAGAAGCATAAGTTCTCTTTTAGTCAAATAAAACTGAAAACAGAACATGGGACAGGATTTGAAAAACCAAAAGGTGGCAAATCAGGGGGTATCTCATAGACATCAGTTCTGTCTTGCAGGTGTATGTTAAGGTGTTTGCAGTTTGATAAACTTTAGAAATATATGAATGTGTTGCCAGTTTGTAAAGATGTTAGCAGATTGTTAGGCTGTTTATTCAGCTGAGGTTTTTTGTAGTCTGTTAAGGTGATTGCAGTTTGATAAGATGATTGCAGGTTAAGATGATTGCAGTTTGTCAATGTGTTTTTACAGCTGGTTGGAGGAATGTATGGTTCTAACCCCACTTATATTAAACCATTTGAAATTACTCCCACCACTTCACTGATCAGTGCTGATTGGAGGGTAAGGCTCTTCCAGTCTGGCCATCAGACAGTCACCGAGTTTCGCTGAATGAATGATTCCCTCCCTCTCTACCTCATCTGAAATGTGGGGAGTGTCCTGGTGCAAATGGCTGATTGAGCATCACCCAGGTTGGAGCTGCACACTGGTCAAAGCTGAGGCATGTTTTCAGTGGAGAGGCTGTTATTCAGTTCATAATATTTCATTTTTTTCCATTCTAGCTAGGTCTTTCATTCAGACCATTTAAGTAACTATCTATCCATTCATATTCAACTGTTGACAGATGTATTGGGGAAAAATACAATGTTTGGGCTCAGAAGGAAGAAATCATGTTCACTGAGTTTTATTAATGTTTGTTCAAGTGGGCAGTAGTGCGACGTAGTGGTTAGGAGCCAGGCTCATAGCCAGAAGGTTGCTGGTTCAAATCCCCACTGGGGGATTGTTGTTATACCCTTGAGCAACATACTTAACCCACAATTGGCTCAGTAAATATCCAGCTGTATAAATGGATAAACTTGTAACCTAGGTTAGTCACTCGGGATAAGAGTGTCAGGTAAATGACGGTGCATTGTATTAGGTAGCTACTGTCAGCTGTAAAGCAACCATCTGTGTTGCTGCATCTGATAGCATTTTGGTAGGTTACTGGCTAATGGCTCCCGAGTGGCTCAGTCAGTAAAAGCACCTGTTCAACGTGCAGGCTTAGCCCGACAGCCCGGGTTCGATCCTGACTGTGTCATTTGTCAGCATTGAACCGGAGCCCACAGTGGCTTAGCTCCACCAGTGATATAGGTATATCGACCAGGGATGTGGCCATTATGTTTCTCACCAGCAACCCCTGCTGGTCAATTTGGCACCCGCAGATCTACCTGTATGAAGCTGCACATGACTTCTCCAGGGACTGCTGTGTGCAAAGAAACAGTGGTGACATCACGGCTTTCCCAGGATAGCATCAATTTGTCTGCATCATCCTGGATTATCAGTGGGGGTTGCAGCAATGGGGGGCATGTCTATGACATAACTGGCCATTCCAGACAGGAAGAAAATGAGGGAAAAAGTATTGGGAATTCCAAGCAGCTTTTTTTTTAAGTTAGCTGGCTTAGGGATTTGTTCGGTATTTAGTTCACTAACTTTTTATCATTTCAATTATTATTATTATTATTATTATAGTATCTCCTATTGGGGGGCCAGGGGTAGGACTTGTACAATATCCCCCTTCACACCACAGACAGGGCGACAACCTCCGGCTCCATGTGTCACCTCAGGTTGGTCACAGGTCAGTGATCATGGCGTCTGCTTTCTCTCCTGCAGGTGCTGCTGGGAACTGCCTTTGATGGAGG
The DNA here is from genome assembly GCF_013368585.1 of Megalops cyprinoides. Classification (NCBI taxonomy): domain Eukaryota; kingdom Metazoa; phylum Chordata; class Actinopteri; order Elopiformes; family Megalopidae; genus Megalops; species Megalops cyprinoides. The sequence continues at coordinate 31,552,421 of NC_050598.1, read as the reverse complement.
ACAACGCCATCTCTCAGAGGCCCCTCAGGGGAGACCGCTCAAGATAAGATAATTGCTGCCATCTGTTTTGAACATCACAAAATGCAACTGGAAATGCACTGGGCTCCAGAACATTTTTTCTGACTTCCTCCAAGGACCTTTTCAAAATAATTAAAAGCTCCAATAACAAGATAAGGCTTGCTTTCTACCATGCTTTCTGCCTTTTGGAGAATGGCATTTAAAAATTCTTTGGAAGTGAAAAAAATTGTTTGTGAGAAAATTATGTAAATTTTCCCCATGGCATCATTTTGGGTAATGAAGGAAGTAGCAGCACAAACCTAATCCATACATGCAGTCATACAGATACATACACACCACACACATGCACACACACGCGCACGCACACGCCCGCACACACACACACACACACACACATGCATACGTTTCCTCATTAAAAAGGTCTGAGGTTTAGTGGAAATAAAGGATAGTGCATGCTGTTGTAAATTAAAAAGCTCCTTTCTATTATGATGTTTTCCTTTCATAAGCAAAAGAGTGAGACGGAATGAATTCACTGCATGTTCGTCCCTTAACATTGCCTGAAGGTGTTTCTTGCAGAAATGGCCCTTCTGTAATGCCATTGTAAATGGGTTTAGTAGCCCAGTTTCTGCTGTAATGTGCTGAAAACATTTCACTGCATTTATTTGGAGCGCAGGCAAAGTGTCCCTGCTATCCGCCGGCTTTATATTCCCTCTGAAATATAAAAAAAGGACTAGAAAATGCACAAGTACAAGCAGTGCATCTCTTTTACAGATGAGCTCTGTCCTTGATGCATCGCACCTTAGTTTGCAACCAGCATCTGTAGGATGACTGTAGTTTATAATTATAAATAGATGCTCACCCACCCCTCCTAACCCTCACATCACCCATTCATTCATATCTGTGTGTAGACTGTGCCTGAGTCTGAGCTGTGCAGCTCCAAAGGGACTGTATTCAGACAAAAGCACTTTTTAGTGCAATGAACCGGCTCTGTGAAAAATGTCAAGTATCTCTTGATAACAGCTAGCTTTGTGTATCTAATGTGCAAGAAGCCAGTGTCTGTAGCAAGCTTGAGGGGGCTGTTCACCACAGCATCTAACATTTAGCAGGAATAAAAAGTTATGATGCTTAGAATTGGGTTGGAAGATGACTAGAAAAAGACAAGGAGGGATGATTTTAGCAGCCCTCTCTGCCAAAGGCTTATTAGACTGCTTACAGTTCAGCCATGTTCGACTTTGATCAAAGCAATCACCACGGCCGCGTGAGTGTTCATCAGATGTTTTCCATTTGCTGGCCGGCGTCTGGAGCTCAGAGAAAGTCCTGCTTTCTCTCTCCTTCCGCGGCATTCTGGTTCAGGCTATGCCGCAGGCTACGCCTGTCAGGGCGTCTCCACTGTAATAATGTATGTCGAAAATCGATCAAAGAATAGCGTTTTGAATAATTGTGTTGTTTTTGTTGTTGTTGCTGTTGTTGTTGTTTTTTTCATGGCTTCGGATTTGCCCAAAGGCGCAAACACTGAGTTCGATGCACTGCGGTTGTTTTGATTCCTGTGCGCCCGGTAGCTATGACAACCTACATTTTCACTGTTGCCATTAGTGGACACTGTGTTTTATGCCTTAGAAGCCTGATGTAAACACTAGCCGAAACCTACATCCCAGGAGCCGTACAAAGCCTTACAAACTAGAGACCCACCAACAGTGCTGCACACAGGATATGCCTGTCCTCTTAAAATGCTATGTGCCGAATTACACATTACTCAACAGTAAAATTAGTATATGGCTACAAATATTAGAATCTTACCCCCACCCACTTAATCAGACAGATCATCAGTTTGTTATTGTGAAAGGCAGATTTCCGCTGTTTGCACTTAGGGTGTAAAATTTCACAAATGACTCCCGAAACAAACATTGTTTTGTCGTTGCAAACAAGAAAAGAAAACCAGCCCGTGTATTTGATACGGAAGACATTTGTATGTTTTGCTGTTTTGGAGGATTATTGCTTCCTGCTCCACAGGCTAGCTGTTAGCGAGAGTGTGTGTCTACGGCACCAGGTGAGTGTAGGAGAAATGGAACACAAGCCCAGAGTGGATTCATCATTTTCAGTGCCCACATTTCACGGATTTTGCATAATTGTTATAATTTAGAACAGGCCCTCTTGTGTTGTGCTGTCATTAGTTTTGCCGTCAGCTTGAATTTACAGCTCCTGGCCATTATTACTTAAATATGCAGGTTAATCACTTCTTTGTTGCATCGTTACTTTATTTTAAAGTTCTAATTGTGTTGTAAACACAAAAATACCCCTGTGCATACAAGTCTTTAGCAGTATCAGTACAACGCAGTCCTGACAGATTTATGCAGGACACAGCCTCTATGGATGGCGTGAGTACAGAAGGGGGCCGTTTCTGTCGAGGTAAACTACCACAGCTCATTCCACTTTAGTGTACTGATTCATGCTCTGGTCATGATGTGAAGGGCTGAGGCAGGGGGTTGAATTCTGAAAGTATGGGGATGCCTGTGTCCTAAATTGACTTTGCAGAAGGTACGGTGTGCAGGTGTAGTTCCAATCCAGTCCACCCCGGTGAGCACAGAGTCAGTGCCTTCATTACATTCTCTGCTGCTAATAACAGAAACACTTTCAGCCACCGGTGAGGTGCGGGACGTTGGGGTGGAAAGCCGCAGCGGTTTCGTCATGGCGTGGGTCGGCCATCGCTCCAGAGGCATGCTGGGAGGCACATGCAGGCGTCAGAGCTGCAGGCTGGAGGCACCCAATCACACGCAACATGCTCCCGATCACATGATCTGCCAGCTCATGTCACTGAACTGAGATCAGTGGGAAAATGCAGCTCAGGGGGCCTATGAAAGTAATTATCCACCCAGGGGTAAGGCTTTGCATTTGCAATTTTTACAGTCAATGAACCAAAGAAATTTGCACTGGAAATTTATACCATCTTTGACCAGGCAGTCTCGTACATGTATACCATTGATTCTATCCTTCTGTGACCTGCTATCACCAATATATGATCAGAATGACAAATTAATATTCAATCAATTATCACTACCCAGGGACAATTTGTCTTTTGAGTCATACAGACCTGGACTCGAGATATTCCTTCATATCTTAATAACTGATATATCAACTTATCCTTCTCCTCACGTGTTGTCCTCATATCAATATACATTTAAAATATTTATGTTCAAAAAATGTATCATCAAAGAATACAGAATCTTTAAATCAGAGCTAATAACATGAAAGCCAAATTCGGTATGAATGCATAATAATCTTATATTTCACAACATATTTAGTATTTGTGAACAGCTTGCTCCATAATTGCTTTGATGTAGTTCTAGGTTGTCATGAACGTGGCACAAAAAGCATGCTGTTTAATTAGCAGAGATTGATCATTCTTCTCCTGCAGTTGGATATTATGCTCCCTGCATTAGCAGAGTTGTACACATTTACTCTCAGGCCCGCAGAGAGTCCATTCCCCCCTGCGGATTTGCTGAAGCCTCTCTAATTACGAGAACCTTTCTGTGATAGGCAAAAAAGCTCTTTTTTTAGGATACGAAATGATCTAATGCAGGGCTACCTGAATGCAGGGCTCATTACAGCGTGAGCTCGGTCCTCAGACATTTACGTCAATTACACATTTCTGTGCAAGTCAACTTGATCAGGATATTATGACTGTTTCTCTTCATCTGTTCAGCGAACCGACTGGCTCTGCTGACCTGCCTGACTCACTCATGTATGTCTGCTCTTACTCACCCTCCGCTAAGGCCAGAGAGTATCCAGGCACTACTCATTTGGTATGGGACAACAACGCTGTTGAATGTAAAATGTAAATGCTATTTAAATACCGTTACAGAGAGTGGGGCAAAAGCGCTCATATACACCCTTCCCCATCCACCTCCTTCACTTATATCCCTCTTTCTCTCCCTCCTCTTTCTCTGCTCCACCATTTGCTGCCATCCTTCATTCTGCTGTCAGACAGAACTCCAGCACATTAAGTGCTTATTGCTGTTTCCAAATAAGCAGGGAGCGCATTACAGACAAATTGCACACCGCAGATTCTTATGCTAATCTCCTCCTGCGCGCGGCAGACAGGATTCGCCGAGTCGGCCGCTGCCAGCGGGATGAGAGAAGCGCGTTGGCGCCGCGGCAGAAACCCCGCGCGGCGGAGCTTTGACCGCAGGATGCGACTGCAGCGCTGTGACGTTATCGCCGCTGTTCTACACGGATCAGAAACGCGGAAGCGTTTCTGTAGGTCACAGTTAAAACCACAAACAAAAGCGCATTGTTTTCCCCTGCGCGGAACACACTCGCTCCCTCAAGGCTGCGCTCGTTTAAAAAGGAAAATAAATATAAGAGTGAGCCTTATCTGAGCCCATTCCCCAGCCGGCCTCCACACTGCGCGCACGGCGCTTCAGGCCTGTTTCCTCACACGATTAATTGCCCCTCTGTTTCCTCGCTGTAAGTCCCGCTCTGTCAGCCGGCACATGGCCAGTTAAAAAAAGGAGGGAAGATCCCAGGTGGATCTCAGTTGATCTTGTGATTCCTCAGATCCTCTCTTTATGAAGGTTTGGCACGACCAGCGGAGATCCCCGAGAGGACGGCCCAATCATGAGTGTGTGGAGTCAGCAGGATACGCTTTCTGCTTTCATGTCTCTTTCTACAACGCACACACACACACACACACACACACACACACACACACACACACACACACGCACGCATGTGCATACGCACACACACACACACATACACACAAAGATGTGCATATGTATTCATACATATATGGACACATTCAATTGTACACATAAATGCATACCCTGGTAGATACATATAGGGACACCCACACACACATACACTGGTACTTACACAGGCAGTAGCGATACACACTCATACACATATACAAATACACACATACTCACACACACATTATAAGCACACACACACACACACACACACACACACACACACACATCACACACACACACACACACACACACACACACACACACACACATCACACACACACACACACACACACATCACACACACACACACACACACACACACACACACACGCACACACACACGCACACACACACGCACTCACACTCACACACACACACACACATCACACACACTCACACACACACACACATCTCACACACACACACACACACACACACACACACACACACACACACACACACACACATCACACACACACACACACACACACACACACACATCACACGTCACACTTCTCTAACATCTTTCATTCATACCCACACTCTGCTTCAGCTCCATCTGGCGGGGGCCTGCTGTTGGAGGGCCCCTGAGGACCAGGAGTGTGACGGGGTCGGTCTCAGCTGCTTCCCTCCACACGCCCCAGCCACTCCTCCCCCCGCCGCCTCTCACCCAATCACAGCCTCCCTCCCTGATCATCACCACAGCTAATTGGGGTTAAACCCGATTCGGATGTCCATGCAGCCATGAGAGGCCGCACTGACAATAACCGCTGCAAAATATGCCCTGCCTGTGCACAGAGAGACACAGGTTTGGTCTCCAATGCATCCACGCGGATGACTTCCTGGGTTTGGGCTGAGTTGGGTAACTGTGTGGAAAGGCTTGTCAGACATGCCTGTAAGAGGCAGGACCAGGACTGCCTGCTGATGTCCAGCGCGTAGCCGCATCACGGAACCCTGCCAGGACATGCCGTCTTATTTCTGCTCCCGTTGGGCGTGTGGCAGGGACAGATAGGCTGGACAGGGCAAAGCCAGCAGTTAGGCCAACTCATTACATCACCCCTCCGTCTGTGATGTCATGGTTCATTCCACAGGCCTGGAAGAAGTGGACCTATCCATGAACTGCAGGCCTGGCCTATGATAATATAATCACAGGGTCAGAGAGAAGCTAAAACTGGGGAAAATCCCTGGAAAACCACACACAGAATGGGTTCACCCCATCATAAATTATGACACCATTAAATATCCATAACAAAGGTGAAAAGTAAGAATCGCTTCTGTTCCGTGTTCATTTTGAGTAACATTTTTATAGTTTGTTTTTTTTTTAATTCAGTTTGTCATACTGAAACAATTTAGGTGCAAATATCTCCTGGATGCAAAGCCAACCTTTGAAGTTGTATGATTTTTTTTTCTTTGGTTTTCTTTGGTTTAATTTAATACATTCCAGCTGACTACAGCTCTCAGAGCTTCTCTTTAGAGGGAGATACAATGGGCTTGGAGTGGAATTTAATTACTTTCCACTTGTGCCTCACTTTGACTGATTCCTCAGTGAGATTGTTGTGAAGGAGGCCGCGCTGTGGAGGGAATGTCTCAGAACTTCTTATTTATCAAGTTCATTTAATAATTAAAAATTTGCATTAATTATATTACAAGTGGCAAAGGCAGTCATGCAGAAGGCTCTGTTAATGACTGCAATGTTTGGATTCTTCATCAGTAAAGTTACTCATGGATTCTGTGCATTGCTGAGATGGGAAGACATTCATCTCATAAATGCTTAATGTTCATGCAGTCTAATGAAGCTGTTACGTTTGTAACTTAATGATCATTGACTTTAGAGTAGCATAATCAAATGGAAAAAACAGATTGGATTAAAGACAGAAAAATTAAAAGGGTTGAAGCATGTCTGCCCTTCTGACTTCAGCTTGAACATAAGTTATTATTGGATTATCCATATGAACATGCTGAATGGTAACATGATTGTAGCTGTACTCATAGGATGTTTATTGGTTTTCATCTTGGAAAAATTCATCAATATTGTGTAGAGCAGAGGCTCCCAGATAAACAGTCCATGACCTATTTAATGTGTGAAGACATGTTCTGTGGTACATCCCTCATTATCATATAACCTGACATTTGATCAAATATGGAAATAAACTAGTTATTTATATCTGCCTGTAGACCTGTCGATATAGCATATAGCTGAGTGTGTATATCTGTGGAAGGGATGTAACCCATGACCCAGCAGGGATTCCCGGGCCTGGAATGGGCCTGTCTAGGAACCGCTGGTGTGGAGAGTAACCGCTGATTTGTCAGGGGAAATTAAGATAGAGTGTGAATATGTTTGTCTAGCAAATGCACTGCACATGGACATTGCTCAGTCAATATTTCAATATTTGAGAGGCAAAGCAGAGCATGAAAAACTAAAAAGATGCCCTCACGTGTATATATATATAATACATATAAAGCAGCAGTTGTACGTGTGTGTTTAAGACAGATATAAGTATGGAACAGGTAGACTGAAGAAGAAAGGATATAATGGTTGCAGGGTAGTGAAGGCCAAAAGTCTGTGACCATATTATAGAGAAACCTGAAGAATATTACCTTGGGGTTTAGTGTGTGTATTATTTGGCTGAGTAAGACAAAAATGGTTTCATTATTCATTATTGTATTGCCTCTTTGTGTGGTGCATTGTTAATGTTTTGGGAGTTGTTTTATATTCATTTGCATTTTGCGCCGTTGTGGCTCGTCAGTGTTCCAAAGAACACTGGGCTAGCTGTTAAGGTTTTGGCATTTTGGTGAGCACTGGCAGCACAACTAAGCCTGCCTGTACAGAAGGATGCCTAAAATGTTGGATTATACATTTGTATGGAGGCTGCAATGGGACAAAACAAAAAATAAAATGCACTAGTGTATTAACAGTAAATAGTAAATGGGTATTACTGCTGTGAAACCTTAACTTGTTGGTATAACTGTCAATCACCCCTGAGGTTGAGACAGAGATTAGAGCTCATATGGTAAAACTGAGTGTAAAGAACGTTGGAGGTAAAGGAATGGGACAGAAAGCCTCATTTCTCCAGCCTGCATTGACTCAGATAAACACCGTTATGCTTGATACTGTCTGGGAACTGGCCGCTGAAGCAACAACTTTGACTTGATGAGTAACATAACTGACACCAGCGAATTAGAGAACCTGAACAGACAGAGCAGACAGTAAAGAGGAAAGTTTACAGTGCTGCGCGAAAGAGGAGTCTGCAGGCTTCGAGGCTGTGATTATGAGCTCCACTGAATGGCTCAGACAGGGTGTCGTAGAATGTTTACTCGGCAGAGATCAGAGATGGACAACAGAAATGAGTGGAATGAAATGTACTGTTAACCCTGCCTGTCAAAGCAGACCAGGGCTCACTGAGTTACATTGACCACACTGACTCTAAGGATGGCTTACCAAGACCCACCTAATGGGCATTCTTCCTCTAATAAGTAAAGCTAATGTCCTGTCAGTCAGTGACATGAACAAATCAAAGTCTTTGCTCTCCATAACAAAACATTGTGATTGGTGCAGACGAGTAAGTCACTGATGACACTTGGGAGCACCACTATGAAGGAGTTAGGGGTCGTAATTTGATGCATTGATTTGTAAGTCGCTCTGGGTAAGAGCATCTGCTAAATGATGTAATGCAATGTAATGTAATGTAATAGTTTGGGATTGTGAGTGTCTTTGTTTTCACCTGGGAATTACCTGGGTCTCTTCCTCTATTTATAGTGGCAGTGGCCTGAGAGGTGATATGGCCAGTGGGCCTGTTCTCTGCTTTATAATTGCTGTAATTAGTCTTGCATGCTATCTGACCCCTTTAGGCCTGACTGTCCCACATGCTATCTGACCTAAAGCAAGATCAAGACAATACATCCATGTTCTGTGACTGTCTTTAATTTTGTCATGGAGTGATTTGGCCTTTATAATTGCAATCTTCAGCTTTCTTTTATGTTTATGTCACCACTCGACGCCTCTCTGGGGCACAAAAGACTCTTGTTGAATGGAATTCTTTGAACAAAATCTGGCAAGATCACGTCCTTGTGTAGTGCATTATCTGTTTACACCTGAAATAATCTCAGAACTAGTTTTAGAGTTCAATAAAGTTTGCCTCCGCTGTCTACATAACCCTCCTGTTACATCAGACATATCTAAGATCAGAGAATCGATGAGAGGCAGCCAAATTCAGCATATCTGTCGAACAGTGTCAAAGCTGTCTTTTTGTCCTTTAGACAAATGGCAGATGCAGAACTGGCTGCAGCTCTGGGAAGTGCCTGAGGGACGAGAGAAAGACGCTGGCGGGGGAAGAGAGGAGGGAGTCTGAACGGAGACATCGCTCCACACCACCTCCCTGTGAGTATCCCTCCCTGCTCACACAAAATCGCAGGTTAACCCGCCCCCCATGGGTCAGGCACAGGGGCGATGCCCTGCCAGCGTGGCTCATGATTTGCAGGGCGGGGTGGCTGTAATGGAAAGGCTGGACTGATGGCATGCAAGTCAGAATCGCCAGCGAGTGGTCCCAGTCCAAAGAGCTCCGGACTAAAGGCACCAACAAAAGGAGGCAGGAACCTCCCTTCAGAGAGCACTCATTAGAAGCATCATCAAGGCTGGTATGGTATGGTACATGGTAAAGTCTGAGCATTATCTGAATAGCTGTTTGTAAAGTTTCACGGTTGTCTGAATGGTTGTATGTAAATTCAGAGTGCCACGCTTGTGTGCAGCTTAGAGCATGCCAGCTGATGAAGCATTGCCAGAATTTTCTAACGTCACATCGGCAGGAAACGTAACGCAGCGGGTGGGGTTTGGTGGACTGTGGTGGCTGTTGTAATTAAGCACGAATGCGTTCATGACAGAGGCCCACGTTTTTTGTTGTTGCTGTTGTTGTTTTTTCTTCCTGATTAATTGTGGATCTTCATGTAATCTGACAAAGCTCTAACCAGCTTGTGCAGTACTCTGAAGTAATTTGGTCCATTGCAGGCCATGAAATAATTCAACACTCCATAATGCTCCCATGGGATTTCGCCGGTTATAGATAAGTGTGTTAGAGTGAATTTTATGATTTCAGCCAGCGTTGCCATGGTGATATACTTGGATGTCACATGGGAGCACTGAGGATGGTTGGTCCCAGCATGCTCTGGGCCCAGGATGTGACCCTGAGGGTAACCTGTAGGAAGCAGACCTGGGTAAGAAACAGACCTGACTGATACTGATGCAGACCTGATGCCCAGGACCCAGGCCTGTTTCCATGAGCCGACAGAGCTGGGAGTAACAGACCTTCCTGAGGCTGATGTCAGTTTCCCCTTTCATAACCACAAGCAGAGGTTTACACCTTTATGAGTGGCTGATTAGTGCAGCCAATGAGAGCCTCTCCTCCTGCATCCACACCTCCTGGGCACTCCTGGCTTAAAAGGTTTCCACATGGTGGGGACTCTCTCACATCGTTAAAGAGGGTGGCCAAGCAGAGGGAGAATGGGAACAGGAAGAGCCTAGTGGTGGCATACAGCTTCCCAGAAGCCTCAATCTATACAGCACAGACAGGAACCTCAGTCATGCATTTTAAATACGTCCTTTTTGCTGGCAGTTGTCTCCACAGGAACTTACACCATTAGCTGTTTTAATTGCAATGCGGCGAATGTTTGTTTTGATGGAGGGACTTGCATGTTCTGTGTATTAGCAGTCTCTACTTGCTAATAGAGTGTTTGCTTACCTGTTAGAAAATCATGTCAGTTAAACCAACTTTCTCTCCTTGCTGGTAGCACTTATGTCTTATGTGGGCGCAACCAAATATAGCAACCTATACATTGGAAGTATGATTTTGTGTTGCTGTTAGCATGATCAGTGTAAATGTTAACGAATAAAGGAAGAATATCCCACTGATGCAAATCAGTTAGTCATAGTGCAATGACAGTATAGTCACTGAGCGGCTGAGGCAGTGCTGGAACTAGTTTGGAGTGTTTGCTATTAAAAAATGCTTAGTTTCTGTGAAGTGAGGCCCTGCTTAGGGTACCCAGTGTTTTGTAGGTGGGAGGCTACCTCTACCAGAGAAAATCTCCCTTGTGGGTCTGGGGGTACCACTGGCCTGCGTCTGTACATTTGTGCAACAGACCAAAGAAAGATTATCTCTGCTTCAGGAGCTCATGCTGGGATATCTGCACATTCTGTTTTTATGAGTTTCCTTTTTCTGTGTTTTGTTTTTGTTGGTTTTTGAAGGTTTTTCAGTCGCTGTTTTGACCTTTTTTAAACTCATCATTCTTCCAGCTGGCTGGCTTAATGCCCACAGTGCCATTGTGGTTCCGCTATTCGCCCACTCAGCCACACTTCCTCAGAGGAGAGAAAGCGTCCTTTCTCTTTTGTGCTTTCGGAACATTCATTCGGAGAAAAATGTCGTTAGTTAGATGTTTCCTCTTTCTCTGTTTGTTTGTAAGTAACTGCAATTGGTTTTTTGAGACTTTGATGTTTTCTGGGATCGTTGGCATTCAGAAGTGTCTGAGAGATTGCTGCTCACAGATTCCGTCTCTTTAGCTTCAGAACCCAAAGGATTTGGAAATTGACCCAACATGAGCTGAACTTGAAATCCGCTCATCTCAGTTTCCAGACTCTGTGAAAAGGGGCTGGTGTAGGAGGGTTTCAGAATGCTAACAGGAACCAGAATGCGGGCTGAGTCATGGCTGCTGTCTGTACATTGGTCCGAAAGTTCAGAAACCAAAAATAATAACTAATAAGCAGGATTTTTGCTGTTTACCTTCATGGCTTCATTGTCAGGATTTATGCACACCCAGATGAAGAAAATTAATGTTTGGGTAAAACGAATGTCCCTCTAAGATGATATATTGTTTTATTATGACTGACAGGAGTGACTCTGAAATACATGGAAACTCGATCTATGTTTCGGTAATATGGCCCACATTTCATTCTGATGTCTGAGAGAGTTGATTTAATCCCAGTGTCAGTGTAGGTGAGTTATGAAAGTTTTTCCTGACAAACCAGTTTGGCTCCTGCCTGCTGCCTCAAGCTGATCATTGAGGAAATAGATTTTAGATTTTATGTCAAGAAAGGTTGTCTATTTTCCCCCTCCAGTGGAGATTTATTTGAAAAACATGCAGGCAGTGTGGTGTCAAGTTTCTATGTGCAAGGGCACAAAGTGCTGAAGGTATTCATATGTATTAAAGCCTGCAGTCATGCGTGTGTGTGTGTGTGTGTGTGTGTGTGTGTGTGTGTGTGTGTGTGTGTGTGTGAGTGAGTGTGTGTGTGTGTGTGTGCGTGTGTGTGTGTGTGTGTGTGTGTGTGTGTGTGTGTGTGTGTGCACATGTGACCTTGTGTGTGTGTGTCTCTGTTGTTCAAATTAATGCATGAGGAAGGGAAATTTACATAGATGTAGTAATAGGAGGATAATTAGGAGACTGTATGCATACACACTCACACACTCACACACACTCACACACACACACACACACACACACACACACACACAAGCAACACATGTGCATTCTCATACATAAAAGTGCCTACACTCACATACACATAAGCACACACAACTACAGACACATATACACGAAAGCAAATGCACCCATATCCACACACAGACTCACACAGACTCACAAACCTACACACACACACACACACACACAGACACACAGACACACACACACACACAATCACACACACACTTATACACCTACACACATGTACTTATGTACATACACGCACACACTTATGCACCTACACACACTTCTGCACCTACACACACACTTCTGCACATACACACGCATACTCGTGCACCTACACACACACACACATGCACGCTCACACGCTCACACACAAACACACACACATACACCTACACACTCGTGCACCTGTACACACATTTGGCAGCAGCTGTTTATTTCATGTGGCAGACTCATCAAAATTCATTAGCCATAAATACAGTTTGTGCTGGGTGTATGCAATAAAAGGTTAACGACCTGCTACTCGCAAATTATACAGAATTGGCAGTAAAAATGAAGGGAATAGAGAGTGTGTTTGAGCAGTTATGAAAACAAGCCAGAGAGGTCCCTGGGTAATATGGAAGAGGTGGGGTGTACCGACGTTTCCAGCTCTCTGTGTCCTTCATCAAGAAAATTGAAATGGAGTGAAAACATAAATAATATATAAAATATGTAACTCAGTCCTGTAGGACCGGGTCTGAAACGGCAACCACCTTTTTTAAAGACTGAGGGAGGCTCCTGGGAGGCACCACCAGGACTTTCACCTCTTATATCGCAATCTTTTTAAATTGTTTCTTTTGCCTGTCTTTTCTTTTAAACATACATTGCTCAACAGTGTTAAATATGCATTAATGAAATACAGTAAATGAAATCTTTATACACTACATCATGCATATGGTGATCATTTATTAAACAGTTCTGTGCATATGTGTGTATTTCAAATCGGTGCACTCAGGTACTGTATAACACAGCTTGCATGCATATTAGGGTTCTAGCAATATCTAATTGATGAACTAAAACTTTTGTTCACATACAATTGTTAATTTGAATTTAATTGAAATATGTAGAAACTTAAAATGGCATGTTACTGATGAGATCAGATTTAAAATGCTTTGTGGTTCATATTGTCAGTTTCAGGTATAAAACGCTGAGTGGTTCATGTGGTCAGATTAAGGTGTAAAATGCTGAGTGGTTCACACAGTCAGATTGAGGTTTAAAAAAGGCTGATGGTTTGTTTGATGCCTGACTCTAAGCAGCTGGTCTCTCCACACTCACTTATATCCTAAGAGAGGGGTCCAGGCCCGGAGCCACAGTATTGGTGACAGGATTCTCCCACAGGTGGGTTTTGGAAAGTGTTTTGCTCTCTTAGCGCCTCTCTCTCTGCATCCCAGTGTGCCGTAATTAAGCGCCGGGTTTCAAGAAAAAAAAACAAGAAACGGGTCCAGAGAGGGACGGGGGGGGTCACACGCGTGACAAAACTCAAACCCACGCGCGCAGAGAACATCTCCATGGAAACCACTGCGGCACCGCGCCGTCTGAAAATGACTGACTGTGCAACACGCTTTTCCACTTTTCCCGTTTGATTTACACCATGCCGTCGCACGTGAGCGTGCGCTCGTGCCGCCTCCGTGCGTTCCTGCAAATGGACTTTTAAAATCGCCCGTCTGAAAATGAATTCCGCTGCCGGCGTGCCCCCCGAGGGGAGAGCAATGCGATGTATTAGCGAGCAACCTCCAGGCTGTGAGGGGACAACCTGGCATTTAAAACAGCATCCTGAACGGCGCAACCCCGCCAGTCATCTCAGGATCGGGTTCAGCCGAGCTCTCGGAGCGATGGCATTTACTGTTGTGATGGCTTTGTCTGCCGTTTGTGACTGATGTTCTCGGTCATGTGCTTGGAGAGCAGGCGTTTAATTGAAGTTCATTTGCTAATTCAGTGGTCTGCAGTTTGAAGAGATACTTGGAATTAAAAAGAGAGCTCTTATGCTTGTTTTTTCACATGGGCAATTTGCCCATTGTCCTGGATTTTTAAAAATGAATTTGGTATTAATAGTTGAGGCAGAATATGCAATAAACTAAAGTATAATCTATATCTGCAACAAAAGTGAGGTCAGTATTCTGCAGCCGGCTCATGTGGCAGGTGCTGGCATCGTCTTTAGGTTTTTTTAAGTACAATTTATTCTGCCACAAAGGTAAAAAATGAGCACACATGAAATATTTTTGCAGGGAAAATATATTCCAGGAAATATTTCATCATAAAGAAATAAATAAAAATCCTGAAACAGGCTTTAAGGGAGGAAGAAAAGGTCTTCATCCATCCATCAGTTGAAACACCCCTGTCAGTGCAATGCATGAGTGTTTGTTTGGGAAAGATTCGAAACTACTCCGAACTGTCAAATGACCCACATCAGGAAAAATGAAAATAAATGACGGCGTAAATAACTTCAAATATGAAATTCTCAGGCCATATATCTGGGGAGCGGAGGCCGTGCAGCGCAGGTGTGGCGCGGGGTGGATGTCATGCATGAATAATGGCTGATGGAGTCGAATGAAGCTGGATGTATTTGCTGCTCTGCCCAGCGTCTGTCCTTTATGGCGTGCCTTTTTCGTCGACCGAATCCCCGCTCGTGGGACGGAACAGCAGCTGCGACCATCCGGGCTGTGATGCATCCGGTTCACAGACCATCCTCTGTCCTCTCCGAATCTCACAACAGAACCATCCAATCCAGTCCAGAACCATCAACTGGACCTTGCGCAGCTGCTGTGGACTGCTATGAACCCAAAGCCCACTGTCTGCCAGCTCCTCCACAGTCCTGCTCAGTGACAGTCATTACAGCACCACCCGGACTCTGAAGGTCCAAAAGTGCTGTCCAAAAAACACCCCAAAAGAGAGCTGGTTTTCTGTATGTGTCCCGTGTTGAGGGAGATAGTTGATTTAAAATCAGCTATTCTGCATAGTAAAACCGGGTGCATCAGACCTTATATTAATGGAGCAATGGACAGAGACATTTTCACACCGGTGTACTGGAGTAATCCAGGAACAGATGAGCGAGGAGGCGCCCTGGTGAGGTTTATTTTGGGACAGTATGGGTTAATGAGAAAACAGCCTGTTTAACAGCAGTGAACATTTTGAATATGGTTAGTCTGGGAGCTGGTGTTTTAAATAGGTTTTTAATGAGTTTGTGGAACGCACTCCAGTGACACTCTAATCAAAGACAATCTCCATTCAAAGGCTTAATAATGCCGAAGTGCTGAGATATTTCCTCTGCCGGAATGCAGGGGGAGGAAGAGCCGATTTGAGTTGACAGAGGGCCCAATTAATCTCCATGTGTTTACAGGAGAAATCGGGCAAACGTGTAAAAGCAGGCTGAACAAACAGAACCCAAGGACTGCTGCCAGACTGCAAAGTTTTAAACAACATTAGCATTGCAGCGAGGTTTATTTGAAACAACCCAATAAAAGATGAACTGTGTTGAAAGGTTGGCTTTTAGTGTCCGTATTGCATGGAAGCACACACAATTTATTCACACGGAGATGGGAGCCTGGTATCTGCTGAATGCCGTTTCTGTCCACTGAAGCATGCCTGCATTCCATGCTACATGTGACATTGCATAGCTGATGAGGGGCTGGTGTAAAATGTGATCATATAGATGCTGGCGTAATAGAAACCATCGTACTTTGAATTTACCTCAGAGAGCGTTGACATCTGTTTTACACAATGAAACAAATTAGACAGTCACTGTACTGAATGCACGTGCGTTTGCATGCCATTATATGCAGTGAGCATACTGGAAAAATACCCGGGAGCACAATGGTTTTAGCACCCTGCTGTTGTGCCTTTGAGAAGAACACTTGACCTGATCTGCTCTGGTAAACCTCCAGCTGCAGAAACTTAGTGCTGCGTAAGCTGTAGGCAGTCTTGGTAAGGGGTGAGCGATTAGATAATGAATAGGAATGAAGAGCACGCAGAAACGCATGATCTCTGGACTAATTTAGTTTTTTTTTATTGTTAATTGTAAAATGTTTTCTCTTTTAACATTACTATGTTGATCTGTTTTAGGTTCGCTTTCTTTGTGGATACCTTTGTCCAGGGCAACTTGGCTTTGTTTTTATTTTGGAATTGAACCTGTAACCTCTGGGTGACAGTCCCACTGTACCGCACTGCTGTCCCAAGCTGGAACTCTGGTGTCGTGGTGAGTTGAATGCAATGAAATCTTGAGGGTGTCTGGCAGCAGAGTCTGTAGAGAGCAGAGAGACAAAGCCATTAGCCACGGTTAGCCTGCAGAGAGAGGGGACAGAAGATGTGACACCACTTCTGCAATGAAACGGAGGAGGAAGGGACTTCTGACATCCGCTCTGTTTGCAGAAGCGGAGTGTATCCACTGAGCCTGGATGTAATAGCCCTACTCTGCCTTACAGAGCAGCCAGGTGTTACAGCTTATTTAATCCCTACACGGCGTGGTATTCACGGTTCGATACAGTTGCCTTTGTAATTTATGGAATGCTAGCGTGTGTTCAATAATGTATTTTAAAATGTAATAGCTTAATGTGATTTCCTGTTCTGTAATGAATCTCGGAGGTGTTAATGTGAGAAACATTTTAAATATTTGCATCGGCCTCACATTAGTGCCGGCAGGCGGTGACTCCCTGAAACATGAGTCCTGCTTCTGCACTCCTGCAGAAATAACTTGAGCAGGGTCATTAACTGACCCGGGATCAGGCAAATGAGGCACAACGGCTGTGAATTGTCCCTGTGCCTGAGGAGGCCACCTCCCTTTGCAACTGGCCA
The DNA here is from genome assembly GCF_013368585.1 of Megalops cyprinoides. Lineage (NCBI taxonomy): Eukaryota > Metazoa > Chordata > Actinopteri > Elopiformes > Megalopidae > Megalops > Megalops cyprinoides. The sequence continues at coordinate 31,535,355 of NC_050598.1, read as the reverse complement.
GGAAACAGCCTCTCATCCCCGCTGATTTTTCGGCTTTTGATAGCCTGAGACGATCCCGTTTCCTGTCAAGCCGGGCAGAGTGTAACGCAGTAGTGCTATGCAGTGTGCGGTGTGTGATTGAGAGTGTAACACAGTAGTTTTGTGCAGTGTGTGATTGACGCAGTAGTGCTGTGCAGTGTGCGGTGTGTGATTGAGAGTGTAACGCAGTAGTTTTGTGCAGTGTGTGATTGACGCAGTAGTGCTGTGCAGTGTGCGGTGTGTGATTGAGAGTGTAACGCAGTAGTTTTGTGCAGTGTGTGATTGACACAGTAGTGCTGTGCAGTGTGCGGTGTGTGGTTGAGAGTGTAACGCAGTAGTGCTGTGCAGTGTGCGGTGTGTGGTTGAGGATGATGGAGGGCTTGGTGGTGGGCAGATGCTGGGGAGGCGGTCTGGGATACGGCTCCTCTCAGCAGGGTTGATGCTGCTCTAATTGTCCTGTTCTTCAGGGATGTAAAGTAACGTGGCTGCTGTCAGAATACAGCAGCAGGAGCCAGCTGCAGACGCCTGATCCAGGCACTCATATCAGAATGATAAAGGATAAAAGGGTACATAGTGTTAACAAAAAGCTGAAAGATTATGCTAACACTATTTAAACCAACGTACTTATTACATATAAACACTCTGGGTCTGTATCAGTCTCTGGCTCTGCGGTAAGAAGTGGCTGTCTTTAAACAAAGGAATCGGCAGCTTTCTTCATTTAAACATGTCTATACATTTAGATTTTCATTACGGGAATGATATAAAACCATATCTGTCAACGCACGGATGATTTTCTCTGCACTCGGTCAGAAATATTTGTTTCACAGATAATATAATCGCCATAACCCAAATGTTATCATTAAACCAATTACACATTCATTTCATTCCATACGATAAAACCACACTGTTCGCTTGCTCAAGCGAAAAAGAGTCTAATTACAGGTTGCTTTTTGGCTTGCGCTGATTAAATTTAAACGAACTTCAGTCATGTTAGGTGAAAGTAGGTCGTGCAGAAAGGATTAACACACAGGTAAGGTTCAGGAACTGTTTTGTGTTTAATTTCTGAAAAAGAAGCAGAACTTGCTGAAAAATGTGTGATTTAACACTCTTTCAAAGAGATCTCAGAATACGTCTCAAAACTTCTGAAATGGAATGTTGTTGGTCCAATAAAGCCACTCTGACCGTGTCATTCGCCAAATGAAATCAAGTTATCTAACTGGCATTGTTTCTTTTAAAATGTTATTTTACTCCATTGAATGTTTTGACTGTGTGTGTGGTTTCTAGTCTGGCTCTGATGAGACACAGATCAATTCCCACACTGTCACCTCATTGACCTCCCTGTTCCCACCTCTTGTTGGACGTGCACCTTCAGTGTGAGTCCATAAGGAGACTGAAGCTCAAACCCTGAGTCTGAGGGAATCTGCAGAAATTAATTTAGGAGTCCTGATAAAGGAAACTAAAGGAACTGCCGAGATCTGGAGATGGTGTTTGGAAACAGAATTTGGAAATGGAAACGTCCATTTCATAATGAATGGAGGTAGTGTGCACGTCCATGTGATTCAGTGTATGGGAAAATGGGAAACGCTGTTTAATCACCCTGACCAGTAAGGTGAGGGGGCAGGGTAACGTATCGATTGGCACTTATCTGCTCGATGCAGGAGAGTCTGCAGGCTGTGCTTGGTTCATGGACCCTCTCTTCGACTTGGAGTTCACTGATGCAAATACCACTTTTCAGGAAAAAGCACACGCAAAAGTGCACTTAGCTTTCGTTTTCCAATTGGCTGCTAGCTTGACCACGGTGAGTACAGGTGGCTGGCCAATCATGACAGACTCCGCCTACTAAAAAACACTCTCAGTGTGTGTGCCCAAGCAGGGATGGAGGATGGGCATTAAAGCATTATCCACTCCCTGATATTATGCACAAAATCACTGGAATCAGGATGATTATTTCAACTCTCTTGTTTACCTTGGCATTTCGTAGAGAAAGAGTTTTTAAACAATTGTTGTGTTTCTTTAATCAAATTATTATAATGTTAATAGATGGGAGAATGAGCTGAAATACCAAAAAGGAAAAAAGGAAAACCGAAGGAAGGAAATGAGGGATGAGAAAATGTTACCAAGGTGAAAGCAGCGGTCCAATTTTCTGCTGACGTTCTGTCTTGAGCAGAAGTTCCCCAGGCAGAGAAATCGCTTATGGCCTTATCAGTGACCAGAACAAAAACACCTCCTATCCGAAGTACTGCAGGTACTGTCCTGCTGGAAAAAAACCCTATGGTGGATCTCTGTTTCTGTCTGTGATGGCACCACAGTGGCACTTCCAAACTGCACCACATTGTAAAGCCGGAACAGAGAGCAAATGGCGACTCTCCTCTCTGCCTGGGGCTGGATGCTGCTTATCCATCTCTGCCTCCTCCTCCTCCAGTCAGGGCTTATTTTACCTGGTGAGGCTTGGGTGTCAGATAGCCAGTCACGCTGTGCCACCCAGCCCATAGCCCTGTCTCTGACACACCTCTAACGCAGAGCTGTATCCACAGAGACGCGTTCCGCCCGCGCATCCCCTCAGGTGAGCGCACACCACGCACCTGGCCTCCCATCCAAAGCACGTGTTTAACCCCGCTTCCCCTGCCGCGTTGTATGCAGACGGTTTACAGTTTATCATGTGCATATCAATGAGGTCAGAGGTCGCGTTATCGGCGCTGCCTCTCTGGATGAAAGGGGGTCTCATGAATTGGCTGCATTCCCCTCTGTTTTGAAGGTCTGAAGAGCTTTCCACTCACAGCCTGTGTCCCATCTGCACCCCAGCTGGGGGGGGGGGGCGGGGGGGTTGGGACTCTCTGCCATGTTTTATTTATGAACGTGATTAAAAGCAAGGCTCAATCCATGAGGAATCACCATCCAGAGAGTGGAGACTCGGCGTAACGGGATGAAATTTCACTTCATTATCCTGGCCAGGAGAAAATAGTCTTCCTGGCTTTTTACCGGGGAATAAAAGCATACACACCACTCCTCCTAATTCCCAGTTGGGCTTATTAAATCAAAATTCTATTAGCAATAACAGGTTGGCCACACAGCAGTGATATCAAAACCAAAACGCAGTGAAACCACACTGCAGTGAAACCACACAGCTGTGAAACCACACTGCAGTGAAACCACACTGCAGTGAAACCACACAGCTGTGAAACCACACAGCTGTGAAACCACACTGCAGTGAAACCACACAGCTGTGAAACCACACAGCTGTGAAACCACACTGCAGTGAAACCACACTGCAGTGAAACCACACAGCTGTGAAACCACACTGCAGTGAAACCACACTGCAGTGAAACCACACAGCTGTGAAACCACACAGCTGTGAAACCACACTGCAGTGAAACCACACAGCTGTGAAACCACACTGCAGTGAAACCACACAGCTGTGAAACCACACTGCAGTGAAACCACACTGCAGTGAAACCACACAGCTGTGACGTGTAAACTGCACAGCAGTGGGGCTGCAGAGTGGCTCAGTTGTGAAGGCGCTCGTCCCGAGTGCGAGCTGAGCCTGAGAGCTTGGGTTTGTTCCCAGTCGTGTTGTCAGCCAGTGATGACCAGGAGCCCCCAGCAGTGCAGTGACCTGGCTTCCCTCCACTGTATATGGAGGTGAGTAGGTCAGAAAGGGTCCTCTCATCTCACCTCTCGCTGGGACCCTGCAAAACTCCAGATACATGCAAGCTGCTTGGATGGCATCTGTAGAGTACCACTGATCCTCCATTAGGCGCTCACTTCACTGTGGTGCACTGTGGGAGTTGTAGTGTGTTGGCTGTGTGCAAGTGTATCAGTGAAATGCATTTGTCTAGCTTCAGCACTCAGACATGACTGCAGCAGCTGTTGCTGTCAGATGAGCAAATTGTACAATTGGTGATTCCAACCAGGGATACAAAATGAGCAAAAAGCCAAAACACCACATAGCAGTGATAGCCAGTCAAGGGATTTCATCCACTGTTCTCTTTTTTATTTCAGTAGGAAGTGTAATGGTGCCATTATCTTGAGGAAATGAACAAATATTTTACTGTAGAGCTGCTTGCACTTGCAACTCTCATGTTTAGTAATAATGCTGGAAAAGGCCCCTTCGCAAATCAATAAATAAACAAACAAACACATTTCAGCACATTTGGGTTTTTTCTTTGGCATACAATCAGTTGTAAGCAACTGGAATTAATGCAGTGTTAACACTTTAGCTAACCTTTTTTGTTTGTATATGAAGGGGAGTTTGGCACCGTGTTGGAGGATAGGGGTTGAGTGTGTGTTTACATATATGTGTGTGCTTAGTTTGTGTTTAGGATGGGGGGAGCAGTGGGGGAATGAGGGAGGGGGGACGGGACGGGGGGGGGGGGGGGGGGGGGGGTGTCCTGAGTTTCTGCCTGGATTGAAAGTGTAACTGAGCTGCCAGAGAGAGGCCATCAGTCCCCAGCAGGACAGCTTAAGGGCCCTTCACAAATAACCACACACCGTGGGGGCACTGACAGCTATGGCAGGAGAATATGACAATAATGATTTTATCTACTGCCGTGAAAATAAAACTGCCAAACCTATTAGGATTTAATGGAGAGCGAGAGAGAGAGAGAGGAGGAGGGAGGGAGGGAGAGGGAGAGTGGGAGTGGGAGATTGAAGATGGAATGACAGAGACGGAATAAGAGGAGAGGAAGACGCTGAGTGAGAGGGAGGATGGGAGAGGGAGAGAATTGCAGAGGACAGGAGGGAGTGAGAGAGGAGAAAGAGAGAGAAGCTGGAATGCTGATCATGGTGCCGATTGTCTGTGACACAATAAATCACCACAGGGAAAATCACCCGGAAAACAAAAGGATGGGGACTCAGTCTGTCCGCGTCCGGTGCAATAATGAGAAAAATGAGAAGGAGACGCAACTCCTCAGCAGCGATGTGAAGCGTTTCATACGCCATCCAGCTACGCTGCTCACACCTGGAAAAGAAAGCCATTTCCAGCCAATGCTGTCACAGCGCACACGTTGCAAATTATGGTTAATTTGCATCCAAGGAAAAGCAGATGCCCATTGTAAATAAACCGTCAACAGATTAATTAGTCAGTGACAAAAACCTGACTAGCCACATGGTGAGCTGGAAAAGGCAGGGGTGAAAGCTTGAGTTGCAGATATGCGTTCTGTACTGTCGGGCTGTTTCAGTCTAGCTACAGAGGTGATCTTAGTGACACAAAGCTACACCAACACAAAGCTGGATTTAACTACAAATGGCTAGTCAAAGCAAGTATTCTTTTCACGTATCATTTTATATTAGCATCAGACTGGTGTTAAAAAAAAAACCTTAACTTTTAAGTAAAAACTTTTCTAAATCATGACAAATATGAACATTGCTTTGACAGCTAAATGATGAATCTACGGCCAAGTTCTTTACTCCTGGAGTGAATTGCTTCACAAAAATGTTTAGTTTATGTTCTGTAAGAATGTAATAGCAATTAAAATGTAATAATTCCTGTATTTCTCAAGCACTGCATAAATTACAGAAAAAAATCTGTGCATTCATTTGAACTGAATTACACATCCAGTGAGCCATTATCCTACCAAGAGTAAACCAGGGGGCCCGTGTTTGATAAAACCACCCAAATGATGTTAACCATTAAAAAAGACTAAACACTTCACATATTTCATGTTCTGGACTATTACTCTGCAGTGATAAATGCAGGCTTTTTAAAACCACAGACATCATTAAGAAGGCTCTCAGTTCTGAAGCTGTGCTTTCTACATAATTCACAGCAGACGCTTCACAGAAGTTACACAGCATGTACACAGTATATCATGCACTCCAGAAGCTTGCCTCCTGCTCTAAAAGGCCAGCTGCCTGCAGCACCCAGTATGCAGCTGCCTGCAGCACTGGAAAACTTTGAGGAATTGTGTTCGTTTCTCTGAGCAGAATGTGTGTGAGGAGTCAAAATTGAGACCAATAAAAAGCTATGCAGTTGTGGGTCCAAGAAGTGCTGAGATGCACCATCATAGATTAGTTGCCTTAAGTTGTCTCTCCACATACCAGTTATTGTATTGTGAGTGCGGTGCTGTCGGCGGAGCTGGGTGGGTCAAGCATTGTGGGCGGAGCTGAGTGAGTGCGGCGTTGTGGGCGGAGCTGAGTGAGTGCGGCGTTGTGGGCGGAGCTGAGTGAGTCCGAATATGTGGGCGGAGGTGAGCTTTCTCTGGTATCAGAACAGTATAAGACATGCACCACATACACAGTGTGGTCTTGTCTGACAACTGTCCTGTGTGTGGAATATAGCTAAGGAAGAGGATTTGTAACCAGACGGTTGAAGGCTCAAATCCAAAATGCAAACTGAATGATAATGGGAACAGTCAGTGTATTTTTATTCACACACAGACACACACACAGTCCCAGACCAGGAGAGCGTCTGTGGACAGACTAAGACAATCACTATGAAGCTGTATTTGTATCTGTATCCCTATGTTCATGTAAAAACCCATCTGAATAATCCATCTCTCCCCACTTGCACCTGGATTTGAGACCAGGTAGATTTTAGCAGCAGGATAAACAAATAAAAATTCTAAACAGGTTTACTCTTTAAATTGAGTCAGATCTAATCCACACTAACCAATATGCCTCCACATTCGCACACACACGCACACAGACGCACACACACACACATTCTCTTACTCACACAAACACAATGTTCAGTAATGCCTGGGTATAGTGCAATAAAGCAAACATAAAAAGCTATCCCAGGCAAATTAAAGCTATTAAATACATTCATCATTTCAGGAAGAGGAGTTGTCTTTTGGATGAGAGCCAGGGTAGGGAGGAACCATGAAATAGATTTATGTGTTTACAGCATAAGCAAAGATATAAGAATAAACCAAGATAGTTCACCTCCAGCTCTGTATACACTCACAGCATAAACTAACAGGAATAGTCCTTACTGTTTGAACACATGCTAGTGCTCTTACGCAGGATCTTTTTTTTTGTAAAAGACTTATTACTACAACTACTTCATTCACAAGTGATTGTGTTTTCTCTCAAAAATTAATCATCAGCAAATTCCAATTATTCACCTTTCAAAAATGGAAATTGGCCTAGATTTGTCATACATAAGAACATTTCTGCCTAAAACAGGCCACTCTTAAAAAGGTCATTCTTTTCCCAAAGATTTTTTGGCCCCAAAATTCCACCAGAAAGCAATATATAAGAAATACTGAAATCTTACATAAGCGGTAGATGTGAAGTATGCTCTAAAATCTTACACTGGTTCAGGGTATGAGCCAACATTAGCACACCATACAGTACCATATTATGCATATTATGAGAAGTCTAACTCAGTGTTGGATTGGAACAGAAGTACCCATTAACTGGTATTTACAGGGTAAACACATGAACATAACACACTCTTCTACGAAGGGAGGTAAATATACACTGGCTGCTGAATTATTAAAATGTAAGACTGGACCTCAGATCAGCTTGTGTCGGCCAGCATCACCTCTGCTGAGATAAACCAGCTGTTCTGGGATCTGGGGCATGCACCCACCTCTGCCCAGGTAAAGTTGTGTTTGTGGGCATGTTTGGAAAAGCCTGTGAGAGGAACAGGGAATTTCTACCTTTGCCACCGGCTGGTGGATCAGAGGCAGTGAGCTCACTCTGCATGCCCCTCGGAAACAGAACGACTAAAGAGGTTACGGGTGGATTTGGGTGAAAATCAGTGAAATGATTGCCTTTGGGAAGAGAGAAAAAAAAGACTCTATTTCGGGACAGGAGAGAGTGGTGGAGCACCCTCTCCTCCCTGTGTTTCTGTCTTTATCCCCAGCACTGAGAGAGCTGCTGACACAGCCCTCTGCCAGGGACACAGCTCACCGTACTGCGGGTGCATTTACGGTGAGGCTCTGAGGAACCTACAGGCAATCTGCCATGCGAATGGTCAAATTTACCCCCCTCACAAGTCCCAAAACCTCCTACACCACTGCAGGAAATGTCAGCGTGATCCACACCAGAGGAGGATTTACAAAATATGAACTACATAGGCATGCTTAAATGTCACCATCATATTTTATGATATAAAATTAATTATTTTCAAACAGTGTGAATTTGCTCTATGTAATTCTGTTGAGATTAAAGTATAACATCCAAAAGTGTACACAGCGAAAATGATCTCATAGATACCATTTTATGATATCAAATTATTTTTGAACAGTGTGAATTTGCTCTGTATAATTCTATGTAGATTAAAGCATAACATTTAAAAGTGTTTACAGCTAAAGCGGATCCAGCACATACCATTTTTCTGTTATGTTACATTTTGCTGCAGGTTAATCGGAGGTATTAATACATTTAGATGGGCACTGTATATACAGTGAGCTGAGCACAGTTGCGACCAGGAAGGAAAGGGCTTGCGATCAGCTCCTCGGCATCGCGTTTAATCTCTATCCAGGCCAAACGCTGAGCTCTTGACATATTAATCAGGTCTCCCTCGTGCACTCCTGGGAACGCCTGCCATTCGACACTCACTCTGATCTGAAGAAAACAATTAGGGATTAGACAAGTACAGGAAATAACAGCAGGAATTAGTGAGGTGATAAGGAAGCACAGACCACCACCGGTGTGCCGTGCACACACGCGCATGCACCCTCACGCACCCATACACACACTGTATCAATTCTGAGCATTGTGACTATATATATATATATATATATATATATATATATATATATATATATATATATATATATATATATATATATATTTCATAATTTTTTATCTAAAAAGGTTGGTTGATGTACATTGCAAAAGCATTGAGGATGTTGTGAAGCTGCTGTCCAAAGGCCCTAAAGCAGCGGCTCTGGGTACGGCAGAGACCTGAGAACAAGGGCACAGCAGCCTCACAGAATCACATCCACACGTAAAGACACTGGAGTGCAACCTTTCACTTTATCTTCATTAATGCAACTGGGAGCCAGATTATCTTTCATAATCATCTTAACCCAGAGTCCCCTGCTTTGAGCCAGCTGCCAGAGCCCATCTGATCTGTCTAAATTAAATAAAATCTCACAAAGTTCTCATTAATGGGCACCAAAGATCGGGTGCGAAAATCACCATTAATATTTAAAAACGGCATGCATTATTAATGAGGTTCGTACTTTGTGAGTGTGCATAAAGTTAGTCAGAGAGGAGCTATTATTGCCTCGGCTGCATAATTATGCCACAAAGGCTGCCCCATAAGCATCTGTAACAATGTATTTTGGGTAATATTTGTGCGCTGGTTGAAAATGCAGAGCGTCGCTGGGACAACAGAAAAATAGTGGTGCGCTGCCCCCGTCACCATCTCCCAATTACCGTGAAAGCAATGTTTTCCACGTCAGCTTTATGAGGCTGTGTACTCTGTAGCGACAGCCCTGGAGTTTAACTGCAAGGTGTTATGGTACAACACATTCAGTTACCACACGTTGCATTTCTTTCCTGATATATAATACTACTAAATGAGAAATGAAATCAGAAACTTGTTCCCACTGTGTGTGTGTGTGTGTGTGTGTGTGTGTGTATCCCTTCCAGCAATTTTTCAATTTACCCATAGTCAACAGAGTGAAAAAAAAACATTCCTTCACTCCACTCTTCTGAATCAGATATTCACCTGAATCAAGTAAGCGAGAAAATGAAATGGTACACCTAATGCACCATTTTTGATCTGGATATTAGAATAAGCTCTGCCCATCGATATACCACGCAGTGCCTGTAAACAAATCCATGTCTGTATGTGAGCATCAGCTAAGAAATCTGAACTTGCAGCTGCGAAAGGAGGATTCCTCTCAGGGGACAGCAGGTGGTCTTGCTTGTCTATTAGGTCACCTCAGATGGCACCCTATATTCACTTGTGATAATAGTTCATCTACACCTCCAGTACATTGTCTCTCGTGGATGATGTAAGTGTGTATTCAAGCCAACCCAGATGTAGGCTTTGTACAAGATCATGTGTATAGGATACTAATCATGCATTGAGTTTGCAAGGAAGTTGTGTGTATTTAACACTAATTAATATGTCGCATTTGAAAGGGAGTGCGCGTTTTTAACACTAATTGCACACTGTTGGTTACGTGCATGTACCACCAAGGCCCGTGCTTGTGTGTGAGAGGTCATGTTTATGTAGCACACTCCACGCACAGGCTTTGTGAAGGTTGTTTTCCTGCTGAAGAACTGCTTTTTTGTTCTCAGCCCAGCTGTAATCCACTTGTCTTTCCTGAAGGTAAGGCTAATGCAAGCCTCTTTTAACCGCAGTTCAGTTGATTAACCAGTTTATTCCAGCAGGGCTTTGTGTCTGGATGAAGTGGATATATGATTGCAAAGCCAATGACAATATCAACAAAAAAAAACTTTTGGAGAGCAGTAAAACTTATCACAGCATGAGTCATGATAACTCCAGAGGAAGATGTAAATGATTGCTTAAGGCTACAGGTAATGAGGCTCCTGAGTGGCGCAGGCAGTAAAGGCACTCTTGTTAAACACAGGCTGAGCCGCAAAGGCCCAGGCCGAGCAACAGCAGTGCCATCTATCGCCAGTGACTGGGAGCCCACGGCAGCAGACCAGACGGGCTGGGGTGCGGGAGTGGGCAGGCCAGCCCTCCTGCCTCCCGCTGTGGTGCCGTCCAAATGCCTGTGAGGCGCCTGCAAAGTCCCTCGGCAACTAGGCATGCGCCAGTCCTCCAAATGGCTTCGGCCCCCCTGTGGTGCACTGTGGGAACTGCACTGTACAATATCTGCCAAGACACATTCCTCAACACCCCTCTGTCAGCACTGATGGCCTGCGAAGAGTCAAGCTCAGCTCAGCGCATGGAGTGACACAAAGCATGACACAGCTAATGAAGCAAATCAGAGGAAGTCATTCTAAATTTTTAATTTGTGCCCTATTTTTTTTTTTTTTTTTTTTTGCATATGTGATGAGCTTTGGTGGGTGGCCCCATTCTTCCACAGCTCATTTCATTGCGGCCTAAAACAGGGGAGGAAATAGAGAGGCGGGGAAGGAGAGGAAGAAGGAGAGAAAGGAAGCCCTTCCCCGCAGATAATGCTCTGGCTGGACTGGTTTGTCTCTGTGAGTGAGCAGGTTTCCTGGTGGAGGAACTGGTTTGTCTCTGTGAGTGAGCAGGTTTCCTGGTGGAGGAACTGGTTTGTCTCTGTGAGTGAGCAGGTTTCCTGGTGGAGGAACTGGTTTGTCTCTGTGAGTGAGCCGGTTTCCTGGTGGAGGAACTGGTTTGTCTGTGAGTGAGAAGGTTTCCTGGTGGAGGAACTGGTTTGTCTCTGTGAGTGAGCAGGTTTCCTGGTGGAGGAACTGGTTTGTCTCTGTGAGTGAGCCGGTTTCCTGGTGGAGGAACTGGTTTGTCTGTGAGTGAGAAGGTTTCCTGGTGGAGGACCTGGTTTGTCTCCGTGAGTGAGCCGGTTTCCTGGTGGAGGAACTGGTTTGTCTCCATAAGCGAGCAGGTTTCCTGGTGGAGGATGATAAACACCGAGACTCATTCTGCTGCCTCACTCTGTCCTCTGGAGCAGTTTCACACCTGGAGAGTCTGCTTACAGCTTTATAGTTAACACCATACTGGCCCCATACTCTTTCTAGAATACATCCGAATATGTAGCCTGTATTAGGAGGAGAGAAAACCATAGCGGCAGTTTTGAACAGGATTTCATGCAGTCTGTAGGGGGAGATAAGATTGCAGCAGTTTTTATGGGGGCTTAACGAGTTTATCCGTTTGTTTTAGCCGGGACCCGGGAACAGGAGACACCTGTTTGCTTTCATGAAACCGGGGTTTGGACAACCAAAACCAGGTAGGGGGGGTTGCGCATTCACTCACGCAACATAGAACTGGGTCCGGGGCTAGCTGTTCCTTTACAGCCATTTTACACCATTCAGTAGTTTAGTTTTCGAGTCAGCGAAGCTTGTAACAGCTGCTACATAAAATGTACCAGATGCGTGTATTAATATAGGAATGAAAATAAAACTTGGTTTTCATTGTATTCTGCGTCTGTACTGTGCAAATAACTCTAAAACAGAGTAGGTGACAGGTGGAGACAGTGATTGGAGGGACTGACAGTCACACCCTCGCCGGCCATTCCTAAATTTGCAGCATAAGTGTTGAACTCGTCCTCTTTCTGTTTGATGAGATCGTTTGAAAAGGGGTAACGTCTTACGTTTAAGCGCAAATGCATAACAGTGAGTGACACATTATCACCAAGTGAGACGTTTTACGTGCTCAACCTCGGGGGGGCGGCGGCGGCGGCAGGGGGGGTGGGATTTATCTCTGGGTGTCCCTTTGGCCCTTGCTGTGTGGGTAGGCCTGTATGGGAGAATACTTGGGGAGGGGGTTTAACTCCCCCCCCTTGGAAAAAAGTGATAATGTGGGCAGGGCTAGTGCCTCAGGATGCGAAATGTACGCGTGTTGGTGTAGCACTCCTTTAAATAGCCTACAGTGGGGAAGTACGTAGAACATTAATTTTAATAAAATCTACAGCCCCTACGATTATTCATTTAGGAAAAGGCACTGGTGCCGTTTCATGGTGCAAGACATTGTAAAAATTAAGAGTAAACCATTTGGTAAATTGTTTGGTATTTGTTATTTGGTATTTAAAGCTTGCATTGATGAAAATGTTAAGGTATTTGTCTTATTTACGAAAACCACTTCACAGATTTTTGCAACTGTGGTCGCTTTGTTGCTCGTGAAGGTCAGCGCTGGTGTACAAAATACATGGAAATTAGGATGAAATGGCTAAGATGTTTGATGTAAGATATTTTGAGTTGATTTTCGCCAAATTGAATGCAGAGCTGTTTCAAAGTTAAACTCTTGTGCGACAATCCAAGCGCATCAGTTTTTGCTCATTTTCTTGGCCCTCGTTATGAAAAGACATTCCTAATAATAACCGGCAGCACGCCGGCGCTTCTCCGTTTGTTGTGATCGGGACAGGCTTGCATCCTCCACGCTGAGCGGCTCTCCTGCGCGCACCGCTCGGTCATTAATGTGAAACGCAGTAACTGTAACTCTCATCTGCACTCCCTGTACACGTTAGAGAAATACTAAAAAGCATAACGAACCCGCAATAATTGACCTGAGAGCGATGATTTGTGCGCGATAAAATTCTATCTTTGCAAAATGTCAATTTCTCCCACTGTACAGTTAGGTATGAATGGCACACAAGGGGTGAATACCATTATTTCAACAAGAGGAATTTTAGTTAAATATTTAATATTTCGCCTTCAGTGTAGTGTGAATGGAGCTTGCAAGTAGCAATGTGGAGCAAATGTTAACGGTCGAATCAATCAAATGGACCGAGTAGTTACAAATACTTATAACGATAACAATGATAACAAAACCACTAACTGTTGTTGGCGGGGATCAAAACCCTGTATTTGTTAGTCATTACAAGAGTGTTGTTTGGCAAAACGGTCACCTCTTCTTCATTCTGCCCAGAGATGCAGAGGCAGAACTTCCATGCCTTTGCATAAAAATATTAATTTCCAAATGTCAGAATTGCATAATGTGCTTTCCTTGATATGCTGAATGTACGGAGGCGTGATGGCATGATGCTGACAACATGCTGCATGGTGTGCAGGTACACCAACTCCTCTGTTTTTTGTGTCTGACAAAAAAAACTAAATTTTGTGTCCTGTGTGTGGCCATAGAGTCTTATTGGAGGGGCTTTCAGCTCACCAACGCGCCACATTCTGATCCACGCGCTGGATGTCTGAAACACAGAGCATGGCCACCCACCCAAATACAAAGAGGGGGGGCGGGGGGGTGGGGGACCTGATCCACAGTGAGTGTGTGTGTGAGCTGTATGTGAGTTTGCTTATCTGCAAAAATAAGCTCCATTTTTTCTCATTTAGTTGACCTGAGAGAACCCTCCTCAAAGCAGAGTAAACTTCAGCCTGCTTTTCATTTATTCATTTACCTCTTTATTCATCCATCTATCTGAGCAGCACAGTTGTTTTTGTGTATGACTGCAGTATTCAGCTGGTTTCAGGGAATAAGGAAGGACAGAAATCCAAACAACACACAATGTGTTCCCTCTGTGAGTCAAGAAAGTACAGCAGGGTTAGATACCATCAATATGTTTTCTGTATCGAAGTGGAGAACTTCAGCAATATTAAAAAGGCTTCAGAGAAGAAAAGTTTGCGGGCTGCTGTGTTGGCCCTGTATCTTTGTCTAGCCTGTGGTAATCAGAAATCGCTATTGGGAGGGAGAAATTTCACAAGGCACTCGGCCTTGCTGTAGCCGAAAAGCAGGAGAAAAAAAAAGAGCCGGTGCATATTGTGAGAGAGTAAACAGCTGTGTGATTCAGACCTGCTCTAACAAGTGAATACTCTTGCAAATTAAAACGGTGAAAAGCAAACACCGGGGATCGGAAGCTCCTTCTCCTTCCTTTCAGTGCTTTGGTTGGGGACAGTGGAGAGTCGTTTTAAAAGGCTCTCTGTCTGTAAAGGCTCTGTCCCTGGTTTGAAATATCTGCCAGTTTGAGCTTCAGCATCGCACAGACTTGGCGAATGTGCGTGCATGCATGTGTGTGCACGTGCACGTGTGTGTGTGCGTGCACGTGTGTGTGTGTGCATGTGAGTTTGTGTGTATATGCATACCTTTGTTTGTTTGCATGGGCTGAATGCTCTTGAATGTAAGTGACATAGTCTTGCACCTGTATGCGTGGAACATGAACCCTAAATTCGATGGGTGGATGTGAACGGTTTGATTCTGTCACTCAGTTCCTGTAATTCAGTTTCATTCTCCCAGCCACACTCTCAGACTCAGGTCGGATTTAATCCCACTGCAGCATGCTTTCAGCCTAACTATGACTGACACGTTTAAGCAGGAGTTACACTCTTATTTTGTTTGTTACACAACGTTATTAGTCCCGCAGTCATTGACATTAGCAAAGAATGTTTTTTTTTTGTTTTAAGAAGAATTTGAAAATGTCACACTTGCTTAAATCTGTCACTCAGGGTTAGATGGAATGTTAGCCTTGATCAAGCAGCAGCCTAGCAGCTACTGTGGCCTTTCGCTGATAAGACCATCCTTTTGAGGATCAATGCCAGGGGAAGGAGTTATCGTTGGGTAGCGTCTTTAAGGTATTAATATTCTGTTAATTCACTTTAAAGCAAACCCTGCGGAATCTGAGCATATCAGCATCAAATTTCCCAGCCCTACCCCTGGCTCAATTCCTCCCTCAGGCTCACTCCTGATTGGTTAAAATTGTGTTTCATCAATAACAGCTTGTGAGAGAGGGTTGGCTGTAGGGATGGAGGTGGGTCAGTCCTGCAGACATTCTGCATGTGGTGCCGGGGGGGGGGGGGGGGGTCACAGGAACACCCAGACAGCACGGCAGCGATATGAAGGCTGCATTATTCACCCAAGCCTCTTGTATCACGTTTTCAACGGGCAAAACAAATTTGCCAGCACAATCTTTTATTTACTGTTTTCCTTTTTAATCGACATGCATTTTTAAAAGAGCAGACAAACACCCATTATTGCTAAATGGTGTTTTTTTTTTCCTGCTTGAGATGTTATTGGGACATTTTCAGGACATGCCTGTGCATTTGTCAAATTGAAAAGCAAATGAATAAGTAAAGCTATGCTGAAATATTGAGGAGTAGGCGGGTGTGGGGGTCGGGGTGGAGGTTTTGGTGTCTGTGTGTGAATTTGCTGAATAGTAAACAGCATGGAGACGAATGGGTGGCGGGATTCCCACCAGCACTACGGCTGTGTCAGGGGAACCGATAGGTTTGGTCCATTGATTATCCAACTGGAAAACTTTTTAAAAACATGCCCTTCCCCCTCCTCCTTCCCCCCTGAAATAGCTGGGTGGGGCCTGTAGGCTGTTGGTTCATTTCTCTGTGCTCTGGAGGAATGGTAGCTTTAATGCGTGGGAAGCCTACTGGAGCTGAGAAAAAGTGGTCCAGGAGAATGTGGAGGCCCTGCAAAATGTTGCTTTTTGAAGCTAGTGTTCACTTTTACCTTATTTAGGTAGCTAGTGTTCACTTTTACCTGGTTGAGGCAGCTAGTGTTTACTTTTACCTGGTTTAGTCAGCTAGTGTTAATGTGTACCTGGTTTAGGGAGCTAATGTTCACTTTTTATTATATTTTTTAACAATGTCTTTATTGGTTTTATACAGAGAAAAAGAGAACAGACTAATAGATTGAATAATTCATTCATTACAAGGACGGATTTACCTTTAACAAGACCGAACAGAAAAGAAGAAAAAGATATAAATAAGGAAATATATAGGATAGATTAAAAAAAGATTTTAAAAAAATTAAAGAAGACAACAACAAAAATGCACATGACAGTTCAGAGCTGGTCATGTTGACCTTTGAACTGTGAGCTGCGGGTGCAGTGGTGGGTCATAGCGGAAAAGACGGTACTTTCAGAGTGTGCTGGAGCGGGATTATCACCACACTGCAAAGGGTTAAAGAATTTTAAACACTCTTTGACTCTCATATGCACTCCAAACTTATGTGAACTTGTTTAAGAAAAAATTCTCCTCATAAAAAGTAAAACTCAGCTAAAATGAAGAAAAATGAGTGTTTTCATAAGATAAATAACCATGTTGAGCAAAATAATATGCAGTGTACTGTGCAGCACAAACGGGCTGTAAAGACAGTTTAAACATAAACAATATGTCATCTTTTATTTTTATTTTCCTTCACAAATCCAGAGGCAAATTTTCTCGAGGATTATTATATCTTAACAAAATTCCCCACCTGAAAAGTGTTGAGTGTAAAACAGCAGAAACGAATCCCCGCTCTGCCCCCCACCGCCCGCGTGCATAGCTCACCTGAAGCGCGGCTCGGCCCAAAGCTGGCCGCTGCCTGGCGGGCTTTGATCCCGCTGGTGTTGAAAAGACTCTGACCTCCTGCTCCCAGCTGCAAGAGAAGCAAATAGAATCGGACACGCTTTGGGGGGAAAAAAAGGAGTGAGGATTACTGGATGACGATGAATGGTCTCGGACAAGGAGCAGCGAATTAAAGGGAAGATAACAAAGAGCCGGGTGAGCGGGTGCTATCAGGGATGAGCAGAGAGAGGACTTACACGCTTGTACAAAAGCAGTGCTCTATCACTCAGCAAAGGCGCTGTTTGGCACAGGGGCTCATCGCTGTCTCTGTGCCTCATTCAGTTACAGCTACAGCTTCCACTCAGCACTAACACGTCCCACTTACAGCTGTGCTTCCCGCTATACAGTGGCCTCTTCTATGCGTTTGATGCCAGCAATTAAGCACATTCCAATATCCATATCTGCAGTAAACTAATTCAGTCACAGCTGAGATACCTGCAGTAAATTTAATTTAGTGTAATCTGGGAAGTAAAAATGCCCCTTTACAGGTACAGTGCCTGAAATGTCCTGGTTACAAGTATAATGCTTTAAATGGCCAAGCAACAGATGTAGTATTTACAATGGCCTTGATTTAGTCAACTTCATGAGGCCTGGAATAACCTTTGGTTTGTTCATTTAAAAGTGATTTCACTACCTGCCAATCTAAGGAATTTTAATTATCAGTTTTAAAGCAGCCCTCACACACCGATGCTGAAGGCAGTCACGCACCAATCAGAGAGGCGATGTGGAAGAGCTCTGGAGCTGAGGCTGAGAGAAAAGGTGAAAAACGCGGCATCTGAGCGCTGGCGCTCTGCGCTCATCGGCTCGCTACTCTCACCGTGGCTAAAAAGGTCATTCTGCTCACCCAGAAAGGCAGGAGCAAACTGTGCATCCCTAGGGCACAGCCAACTGTCAGAGCCAATCAGTTCAAAGCAGCGCCGCCACCTCTGTGGAAACCCTTCCGATCCGAGTCTGCATCTGGCCCCTTCCTCAACGTTTTGGGAAAATTTTACCTGTACTTACAGTGGGAGGCTTACTCTTCTCTGTCTCTGAAGTGTCACCGTCTTTTGTAAAGTTTTATTGCTAAATTATGTCACCTTTTGCTTCGTTATTTGTGGTGTAAATCAAAACAGTGGCTGCTTTTTGGATTGGACATTAACTATTGGAGTCATTCAGTATCAGTGTTATGACCCAGTGTTCGTTGTGGCGCGGGTCGTCCTTGGGAGAGGGGAAAGAGGGGAATCCCTTTCTGTTATGCACAGTTTCCCCTAGGCCGGGGCGTAACAATCAGAATCAGTATTGGTATCAGTATCTCTCTCCTCTCTCACTCTGTCATTAATGCATCCTTCTGCCCTCTTTCCCTTTCCAGTCTATAATATTCACAAAGCTGTTTTCTTCACCACACTGTGAGGATCTACCCTTCAATTCTCCTCTCCCGCCCTGCTGCTGTTAATTGTGGTTTGATCGAACTCCATTTGAGTCTTCAGCTGCTTCTCTCCCTGTCTTTCGCTTGGCCAATGGAGAACTCAGTGTAATGAGGGTAACAGATATTACCACTGACACATGCTCTACCATATATTACTCAGGCCTGAGCAGATGAATATTTTAAAGCTTAGCACTGTGGCAGCTTTGCACATTTAAATTGCGCTCGCCATGCAAGATGCAGTCAAAGGTGTTCCAACTGATGTGTACATTAGACTGGAAGACTGAAATGTGAGAAGATGAGTTTCTCATGCTCTGTCCATATGCACGAACACAGCATAACATGATCCGTCAATGCTGAAAATCCATGTAGCTGTAATTATAAAATGTAACGTGTGATGCCTCAGCATTCAAGAAACGCTTTACATTTTTAACAATATTGCTGGGAAGCTGTAGCAGATGGATAATGTTGTGGTAATGTTAAAACAAAATGACAGAGTGGTGGCATGCCTGCTGAGTGCTTGGCTTTGCCTCCTTGTGGAGGTACTGATTTCTGACCTCTGACCTCTGATCTCGCCCATGTCCATCTCTGCCCCCCACCCCCTGGTTGCTGCACATTCGATTTGTGGCAGTTCTGTGGGTATCTCCATTGCTATGGTGACAAGGGGTAATAGGTAGGGGCTCTTGGGGCAGTGCTTGGGTTTGTTTTGGCAGTGGATGTCACGGTGATCGCCATGGTGGACACGGCGGTATCACGGCTCGAGGTTCGAGAGGAGGGTGAGGAGGAGGATGAGGTTGGGTCATCTCCCGGGGCAGGGGAATGAACACAGGCAAAATGCGGGAAAATGCAGGAGAGGCTACAGCAGCTCAGTGGGAGCTCCGAAACGGCACCAGCTGAACCACAGGAGGAGGCATGTCCCCTGCTCCGGAGAGCCCCTCCATTCACAGCGCAGCGATGACACCCACAGGACAGACAGCGTGCAGGTACACACGAGGACAGCGCAGGTATGGGGTCAATGTTGGGGACAGGAATATCCCCCCCCCCTCCGTTCCCCCACCCCCCCACCCCCTTGGAGGAAGGCAAAATTAAGAGCAACTCCAAAGACAGGATGAAACTCATCCACGTGGAGGATAAGAAGCACCATCCGCACCGCAAATCAGCAAAATATGCAAAACTGCTCTTTTCCATATTCCCACTAAGCCCCAGTGGAAGATAAGCGCACGCCTGGAACCCGGACAGAGCCACTGTCTTTTTGAAGTCCTCGGAAAAAAGCCCATGGCAGTCACATTTACGTCAGGAGTCTAACAATGTGGGAATCAAATAAGCGATTATGTGCTGTTCACAACCAAGAGACATGCTCATGGGCCAGGAGTACTGCACCTATAAAACATGACCATTCTTCAATTCCAAACAAAACCCAGATATAATAGACCCTACGAGACTGAAAATTGCCACAAACAACAATTACCAGTGAGAATGACAAGGGTAAGAAAAAGTTTACATTTTTTATTTGTATGCACTAACATGGATTTTTTTTAATGAACAGTGGCAGGTAACTTGAGTGACAGGGGGATTTATATTGTCATTAATGTTAGTATCCCTGCAAAATAGTCATCTTTATACTCTCTGGTTTATCACTGTTGAGAGCATTATAATGTTCTGACAGATCACATACATTACTTACACTTGTGTGCTCTCTCTCTTTCCCTCTTTCTCCTTCTGTCTCTGTCTTTCTCCCTCCCTCCCTCCCTCCCTCCTTCTCTCCGTCTCTCCGAGCTTCCGCTTTTATGACGAATGGCAGTTTTTGTTCTATTGCCTGATGGCGTTAAATGTTGTGCAAGGCTGCCACCTAGTGGTATTTTGTTCCGTTAACGCGGTATTTATCCAGTCGCTCGGTGGACGGATTGGGGTGCGCGGCTCCTATATCGCGCTCTTTAAACAGGGAGGATGAAGATTAAGGAGGGGGCTCTGTTTTCACGTGTTCGAAGCATTCGTCTTTTAGATCACATGGAATTTGATGATAGATGAAGAAACTCAGGCTTGACCTTTATTAATGACAGTAAATAAATAACCCAGCATTCTTTTTTTATTATTTTTAATTTCAGTTGAATGCATACCTTTGCCATTTCAGATCTGCACCCTGATCCCAAGGTCTAAAATGTTAATCAATTTCAGTGGAGTTTAGAGCTACAGTTGTGCACATATCAATTTCTGTGAAATTTTGTGGCAGTGTTGTGAAATATGTGTAAATGAGGGAAATGAAGCTAATCTTTTTTTTTTTTTAATGTACGTTATTCAAAACTGCTGGGCAATATTAAAGTGAGAGATCCCTAACCTGAACGAGAGAGCGTCACATCTGTACACCCTGTCACTAAAATCTTTCTCTTTTTCTCTTTCTCTCCCCTACCATATTTCTCTCTCCATTTCTTGCTCCTATCTTTCTCTCCTCCTCACCCCCTGCAAACTCACGGGAAAATGTCCTCCACTCAGGAGGGAAGTGGAATGCCAGGTGTGTGATTTGTGTTGAATTCGGGTGATGTAGCACTCTCAGTTCAGCATGAGCAGCAGGCATGGCCAGATCTCCAGCTGCTGAAGGACTGTGTGTGTGTGTGTGTGTGTGTGTGTGCACGCGCGCATGTGTGCATGTGTGTGATCTACTACTAAATGACAAATGACAATAATGTAATGAGTGTCTCTGTGTATCTCTGTCCGTGTGCATTTCTGTGTGTCTGAGCCTGTGTCTCTTTGTGTCTGTGTGCACGTGCATGTGTGTGTGTGTGTGTGTGTGTGTGTGTGTGTGTGTGCATGTGGGGGGGGCACATGTCAGTTATTATCCCACAATACACAAAACATTTCATACAGCGAGCCTATTGAGCAGGTGGCATCATCGTTTCCAAAATTAGATGTCTATTTGTATCTGTAAAAGGAGCTTGGTTCTTCCTTTCTTTCCTCAAGTTAAACACACTGTGAATAATTTGAATAAATGGAGTTTCTCACCTCCCCCCCTTCATTTTCCAGCTGGAATTTCTTCAGAGATCACTCATGAATACCAAGTCAATCCAACCTCCAAAGCAAAGTGTGCTGCTTGTAAACAGATACTGCACTTTGAGCAGCAGCCGGGAGCAGCCAAACAGGAAGTAACATCTAATTATGCTAAAACATCTCCTCACACTCCTTACAGATCGCTCTCGTACCATCCAGCCGCTCTGCTCTCCATCCTCTCTGCATGTGTCTACAGGGAGCACAGCTGCCTGCTGGCTTTCTCCTGTATACTCCTGTTACTCCCCATGCTCATCCTCCTCGCCTCTCCTCCTACTCACACCCATGCTCATCCTCCTCGCCTCTCCTCCTACTCACACCCATACTCATCCTCCCCGCCTCTCCTCCTACTCATCCCCATACTCATCCTCCTCGCCCTCTCCTCCTACTCATCCCCATACTCTTCCTCTCCCTCATCCTCCTCGCCCTCTCCTCCTACTCATCCCCATACTCTTCTTCTCCCTCATCCTCCTCGCCCTCTCCTCCTACTCATCCCCATACTCTTCTTCTCCCTCATCCTCCTCGCCCTCTCCTCCTACTCATCCCCATACTCATCCTCCTCGCCCTGTCCTCCTACTCATCCCCATACTCTTCTTCTCCCTCATCCTCCTCGCCCTCTCCTCCTACTCATCCCCATACTCATCCTCCTCGCCCTGTCCTCCTACTCATCCCCATACTCTTCTTCTCCCTCATCCTCCTTGCCCTCTCCTCCTACTCATCCCCATACTCTTCTTCTCCCTCATCCTCCTCGCCCTCTCCTCCTACTCATCCCCATACTCTTCTTCTCCCTCATCCTCCTCGCCCTCTCCTCCTACTCATCCCCATACTCATCCTCCTCGCCCTGTCCTCCTACTCATCCCCATACTCTTCTTCTCCCTCATCCTCCTCGCCCTCTCCTCCTACTCATCCCCATACTCATCCTCCTCGCCCTGTCCTCCTACTCATCCCCATACTCTTCTTCTCCCTCATCCTCCTCGCCCTCTCCTCCTACTCATCCCCATACTCATCCTCTCCCTCATCATCTTCGTCCTCTCCTCCACTTATCCACTTACTCCATATTCTTCCTCTCATTCCTCTTTCTCATCCTCTTCTCCCTCCCCATCTTCATCCTGTCTTCCTCCTCCTCCTCTCAGAGATGTGGGAAGACAGCATGTAATGGATCGGCTCTGGGTCAGGTCTCATAAGTCTGTGTCAGTGTGAGCACTGTGTGTGATGCCACTGTGTTTACTCTGTTGATGTTCAACATTTGTCGAGGAGACTGATGCCATAACTTAGCTTTATGTAAATGTGCAAATGGACTCATTTGTTGAAGTGCACGCATACCCACCTGTCTGCGTAAAGCTGAACCGGCAGCAGGTTATTTAAATGTGGGCTCGCATGCAGACGGGACTGGAGTGGACTGATCACTGAAGCAGAGTCAGCTGATTTAGACAGAGCAGCCGTTGCCTTGGAGATGAGTGAATATACTAGCCAACGGAGTCTGGTTTGAAAAGGACAGGAGGTTGGGGTCACATGCAGCGCCATGATGGTTAAATCATTTTGTGCTTGTTTGCATACTGTCAAACATCACTTATGAGCAGTGGCACGATATTATTAATTTATGATAAAGCGTAGGTTCCATTACTAGACTTCCTTAGGTCATCCAGTTAAATATTGACCAGGATTCCTCTCATGCATCGTATCTAACAGCTTTTGACCAGAGAGGTTTCTCGGGCTGTAGCCCTGTGCTGTTACTGACATGAGCAGAAGTATTTCTCATGTGTATCATGCTTGTTAAGTGTATACTGTAAGGATACTCTGTTCGTCTGTTGCACACCTGAGAGTCCAAAGGCGTAAGCTGACTCCAGGCATGTCTGATGTTGCGGTTTGTTATGGTTTGCTCGGGAAAGGCTGCTCTGTGTGTGCATGTGCCTTTCCAGACCCTTTTAATGTCATTTGACATGCAGAGGCTGTAGCTGAAAATTGGTTGTTGTGATTTTTCAAGCACGTAGGGTTGCCTTAAATTCCAAGGCAACAGCTAGGATTGATTAGTCGTTGGTCATTGCACACAGAGTGCTTCTGTTTACAGCCAAGTCTGAAAATGTTTTTTTTTTCTTTCTTTCTTTTTCATAGAGAAATGAGTTGGTGACCTTCCTCTGCTCATTTTAAAAAATGCAAAATAAAATATGCAGGGTGAGTATAAATATTAAAATGATCTTGCAAAGAGACTCTTAGAATTCTGAGTTTTACTAAATAATGCCTTTATTCTCAAAGTTATCAGCCATTGAACAGCTGTACCCCCCAGAACTTGGCAATTTAATGTCCATTTATTTGCAAATGACTCAAGTGGAATACTGTTGTGAGAAATAAACCTGGCTTTCACAAACATTTGAATGCATTATTGATGTGTACATTACAGAATGTGCGAGACCACTCTTAGTCTCCTGGGTTTAGCAGAGCTGAGAGGAATAAATACCCTTCATTCAGTAATTTTTTATGGTGTTACGGTGGAGACAGTTCACAGGGCTGTGGGGATATATGACTGCTGCTGATCATATTTCTGACAAGAAAAGAGTGTAAGAGTGTGAGACGAGCTCCAGTCCAGCCGCTCAGACAGAAACCTGACACCAACCTGCCTTGACCCCACTTACAGTCCAGCGTTCTCAGTGAATGAATTGTATCCCTGGGAGCTACACTGACGGTGGTTCCACACTGTGAAGGCAAGGTTCCACACTGTGAAGGCGGAGTTCCACACTGTGAAGGCGGGGTGCCGCACCGTGAAGGCAGGGTTCCGCACTGTGAAGGCAAGGTTCCGCACTGTGAAGGCAAGGTTCCGCACTGTGAAGGCGGGGTTCCACACGGCCATTTCTCCTCCAGTGGTGAAGGAGAAGCCAAACACACCACTGCAGCCCTGCAGGCCTGATTCACCAGCACCTTGTCTGGAGCATGTCATACCCGTAAAACTGTACTTTAACTGACTGAGTTAGAGAACAGAGGCTGAAAGCAAAGGAGCATATACTCTGCTGCAGCTTCTCGAAGGCAGCTGTGCTAACTGGGGTCTGCTTCATACAGCAGGTATTCACCACTAGGTGGTCAATGGCTCGTGTACAACTTCCATCTGCAGTGAACTGGAGTCCAGCCAGCAGCTTTCAGTGGAATTTGCTCTTTATTTAGGACTTCAGATCTCATAAGCAACACTGCACCTTGTTATCACCGGAACATACCAGCCAAGAGGGATTTCTTTTTTGTGTGAGTGCGTGTGAGAGTGTGAATGTGTGTGCATGTGTGTGCATGTGTGCAGGTGTTTGAGTGTGTTTGCACGTGTGTGTGCGCATGTGTATGTGTCTGTGTGTGCACATAAATACTTTTTATGAATATTTCAAGGTTTATGCACCTGAAAAACTAGCAAATGGATTTTATTGAAACTTGCCAGTAAAATCCTCCCTCAGGATTAAGCAGGAAAGAGGATATGTAGTCTGAATTCACTCTGTAAAGATTCTCCTGCAAGCAGAGTTTTAACTGCAGAGTTGGCTTCACTCTGGCCAGCCCTCTGTGCCATAGCTTATTGTTTTAAATCCAAAGCTTTGCTGCTTTTTGCTCTCCTGTAAGGGCTCTCTGATGGCAAAGCATTGATCATCCTTTCATTTTCATCACCTCAATCTACTCCACCGCCTCAGGGCAACAGCCTGCAGTAATTCTAGTGCAAGTGGAAAGCACTCATTGTAGTCCAAAAATGGAAAAATAACGAGTTGTAACTCTTTTCCACGTTGATTTTAATGTTTCCTAAAAATGTTCAATTCAAATAGAGATCACTGCCCTCGCTATTTGGTGCAAAGTACAAGAAAAGTTTGCTCTTCCCGCTAAGTGTTGCTGAATGAACTTTAGTTAAATTGAAGTTCTGAAATGGGAAAAAAACATCTCATTCAAAAACGCTCATCTCTCTTTTACTGCTGAACATCATAAATCAAAATGTTTTGTTTTTTAATGAGGACATGTGTTGTCACTGTACAGCCTCCTGGAGTGGTCCTGCTCAGGTAGCAGTATATTGCATTGTCCTCACTACTCAATCTCATTAGCCTGTCAAACAACTTCTCATCAGGCATCAAGTCATGAGATTGAACTTACTTGTTCTCCATGCCAGAGGGCAACCATATGCAGTCAAGGGTTATGAAGTGACATCATAATTAACATAAGAAATGAGAGAGAGAGATTCTGACAGACACAGAAGGAATTCTGGCTTGACAAAGAGACGGCCAAGTCTGAATCAGAGACGTTGACGGTCTCTTCTGAACTACAGTATAAAGGCCAGGAGAGGAGAATCAAGGTGTTGTTGATCTAAGTCACTGATTCTCAATCCTGCTCCTGGAGGCCCACTGTCCTGCACGTTTCCCATCTTTCCCTGCTCTACCTACCTGACTGAACTCATCAGTGACACTTTTGATTAGCTGAGTACACCTGATTTAGTCAAGAGCATGTTAATCACACTAATCAGGTGTGTTTGGAGCAAGGATAGATAGAAGATATGCAGGACAGGGGGCCTCCAGGAGTAGGATTGAGAAACACTGATCTAAATGGCAGTAATACAGACAGAGATCTGACCACTGAAGGACCCAGCCCAGGTGAGGAGCCGCCTCAGGCCCGACTCACTCAGTCTGGATGTGTTTGTGAATATAAGATTTCATTTCATCTCAGGTGATGGAGTGAGGAGAACACAGGAAGGGGGTTATTAAAGGTCATTTTCCCCTCACAGTGATCGCCGGCCTCCTTCTGCTCAGTGCTTAATGGTGCCACCAGAAGGCCAGCTTCCCCTCCTCTCACACTTCTCTGATGCATTGCTGACATTTGCCACATCTGAGGGCAGACAGTGCATTTATGCATCAATATTTAGCTATCAGGCTTTTATCTGGAGGGAAAACGGGTCCGCTGGAAATTTGGATGCGTTTAAGTGTTGCGTTTATCAGAGCTTTAATGGAATGTAAATGCAATCAGACTGAGCTTCGCCCGCAGCTGATAGACCCGTCTGAAGTTTCTCGCGCTCCTTGCGTGTGAAAGCTCTGAATGTGTAATTGAATAAGGCCTGGAATTCAGCACTCATGCACAGAGCCTCCATCAGAAAGCCTATTCCGGCAGGGATCCTCCATGCGCTCGGATGTGCTCTGAATGTGAGAAGCTGAGCTTGATTGTGATCTGAGGGGCTGGAGGCAATCTGTACTGTGTATGTGTGATCAGTGCCCTCCATGAGGTGATCCGTTTTACCTCAGCATGATCTGTTTTGTCTGCATGTGACTTGTGTTGTCTATATGTGACCTGTGTTGTCCATATGTGACCTGTGTTGTCTATATGTGACCTGTGTTGTCCATATGTGACCTGTGTTGTCTATATGTGACCTGTGTTGTCCATATGTGACCTGTGTTGTCTACATGTGACCTGTGTTGTCCATATGTGACCTGTGTTGTCTATATGTGACCTGTGTTGTCCATATGTGACCTGTGTTGTCTATATGTGACCTGTGTTGTCCATATGTGACCTGTGTTGTCTACATGTGACCTGTGTTGTCCATATGTGACCTGTGTTGTCTATATGTGACCTGTGTTGTCTATATGTGACCTGTGTTGTCCATATGTGACCTGTGTTGTCTATATGTGACCTGTGTTGTCTACATGTGACCTGTGTTGTCCATATGTGACCTGTGTTGTCTATATGTGACCTGTGTTGTCCATATGTGACCTGTGTTGTCTATATGTGACCTGTGTTGTCCATATGTGACCTGTGTTGTCCATATGTGACCTGTGTTGTCCATATGTGACCTGTGTTGTCTACATGTGACCTGTGTTGTCTATATGTGACCTGTGTTGTCCATATGTGACCTGTGTTGTCTATATGTGACCTGTGTTGTCTATATGTGACCTGTGTTGTCCATATGTGACCTGTGTTGTCCATATGTGACCTGTGTTGTCTACATGTGACCTGTGTTGTCCATATGTGACCTGTGTTGTCCATATGTGACCTGTGTTGTCTACATGTGACCTGTGTTGTCCATATGTGACCTGTGTTGTCCATATGTGACCTGTGTTGTCTACATGTGACCTGTGTTGTCCATATGTGACCTGTGTTGTCCATATGTGACCTGTGTTGTCTATATGTGACCTGTGTTGTCTATATCCAACGTTTGTTGGTTATCAGTAAAACACTGCACTGTGGCTTTTCTCGCTGTTTTCTGCTGTCTGTAGAATCGGAGGTGTGCATGCGTGGGTCAGAGCTGCGGTGGTCACGTGCTGTTTCTGCCGTGCCGGGACGGTTTTGGCGGAATGTCCGAGCTGCCAGTCCTCATCACCTGATTTAAAATCTGATCAAACGGAATTCATCACAGTGACAGGATGGAAGGATCCCCTGTTCCATCCACAATTGCTTTAGCAGAATCAAAAATTGAAAGTGACGTTTTAGGCCGCATGAAGGATAAACATCCCTCTTTTAAATGTGTATAGAGTTTGTAAGTTGTTTGTATATATATTGCTTATTTTTTCCTCACTAACTGCTTACCTCCTGAGCAATAATTTTTTTTGCTGGAATTCAATCAGACAGTCATCCAATCACCAGTCACATATTACAATCCTGACAGTGTTTGCAAGTGTAAATTTCTGGGTTCAAACATGCCGCGGCCGTGACAGACAGGGATGGGGAATTCATTCTCTGAGCAGCGAATGGCTCTCTAAGCAGTGAGCAGGTGTGTGACTCTCCTCGTTGTCAAAAACAAGACACTTACAGCAGCCTGGCCTTTTATCACAAACTCGTAAGATTCAGCTGAGGGGGTTTCAGCTTAATAGTCATGTTTACTTTTAAAGTAGAGCCCTGGTGTTTATCGCAGTGGTGTAGCTCCTGCACCTTGTAATGCTCTGACGCGTTCAGAGTTTTGGTTTGACGTGTTTTGTACTTTCCGCTGAGAGGAGTCCTCACACCTCTACCTGCGCCGGATCTGCTGTGGTTGGCTGGGCCTGACACGCAAAGTGCCTTCCGAGCTGCCACAGTAGATTAGCACTACAAAAATAGACTTCAGACACATGGCTGCAGAACAATGCTTTATGCCGTAAGTTTGTCAGCAGGTTTAAAGTGGTCCGAGGAGGCAGATCCTTTTTCGTTTTTGCAGGGGGTTCGGTGTGGGATTCTCACACTGCAGAGACAGGCGTTTTGATGCGTTATGATACGCATCATGCTGGTCTAGATGGTGCAGATTCAAATGGATTCCTGCTGCAGAGCTGGCTCTGCCTGAAACCCACCTACTGTTTTTGAAAGAAGCCGAGTAGGGAAAGAAAGAAGCCATAGACTCGTTTGAAAGGCGTTTAAATCAATGTGACTTCAGTGGGAGATTTAAGTTTAAGCATCTTCTTGAAACTGAGGACCATCTATCTCCATTGTGGAGGTTATTCCAAGTGTCTTAGGCCGTTAATACAACAACGGAGGGGGGCGACTGGTGTATCCAAGCAACAGAGTTCTACCACAAAAATGAGCTGTACAGAAAATTGAACCACAGTTGACTCACTTCTGCCATCTACTGGCTAAAGACTTATGCAAAATTTCTTCCAAATGGAGTCAGGGATTCGGCAAAATATATTTTAATGGGCAATAATTGAGGAGAAAATTCGAAGCAAACATTTTTGCTCTGAGAATAAGAGCACATTGGTTATGTTCCCAAACACAGCTTGAGGCAGCAAGGCTCCCAGTGCTAGCTCTCAAGTTGGAATCAAGAATATCAGTTCAGTTGAAAAGATACTGGCTGTTTTAATTTCATGCTGAAACACAGTCTCTAGTTGGGTTTTGCTGTTGTGTTCTGCAGATTCAAGATTCTACATCTGTTCTCCTGTGTTACTGAGGGACTTCCATGTATCACTAATAATATAATATAATATGATTAAAACAGCCTGTGAATGCCCACACAGCTCATTGGAGTGTGTTTTCTACGGGAATCTTGCTGTGTCTGAGGTTGCAGCAGTCAAAGCACATTAAAGCGTGCACAGTAAAAAGTGCACATTTTTCGTCAACTCAGAAGGTAAATGCAGTAAGACTAAGGAGAATCTCTGCCCCGGGAAACACCACTGGCATCCTCTTTTGTCTCTTGTGAAGCCAGTAAAGAGTGGAATATTTGTATATGTTGAGCAGGAAACTTTTCTGTAAGTTGCGTGGTTGCTCAATTGCCAACCACAAGTGATGTTTATTAAAACAAGACACTGTCAGTCAGACGTGATATCGCAGGTCAGATTGGATCGATCCGTGTGCCTGACTGAAGGACTCCGGCCCAAACACATGAAAGGACCTCAGAGTCTGCCTTCTGTTTATCATTTCTAAAGGTGTTACCGAGAGCCCAATAATTTCAGCAGGGGGCAGTTACAGGTGATGTTTATAACCAGCTCTTCTCCTTCTCAGAGAACCCAGAAACAATCAGCAGGTTTAGCTGAACTCACTGTGTGATCAAACCCTTTCCAGACAAAAGCCATTGCTATGGCGATGCTGGAAAATGTGATGAACAGTGTCTATGACATCATCTGGCACTTTCAGATTCGGTGGATGTTTCTATAAAAATCGAAGTTACAGCTTTGAAGCTGCATAGGCTGGGAGGCTGTAGCTGAGAGAGGGCACTACAGGGGTAATACCAGTATGTTATGTAGAGGGCGCTAGAGAGATAATACCAATGTATGATGTACAATACATTTACATTTATTCATTTGGCACAAGCTTTTATCCTAAGCGACTTACAAGTGAGGTAGAGTGCAACACATGCAAAAAACCGTAAGGAGTCGTCAATATTCGAAGCTCTGCATGACCAGGTTTCAATGGTTGGCCACACAAGGTACAAACTAGAGGGTGCTAGAGAGGCTTCAGCTCCCTGCATTTACAACTGCTGATGCCTGCTGGAACTTAGCAAAATCGCTCCTATTTTCTTTATAAAATAAAGCACAAAATAAATTATGAATCTGAGATTAATTTCAGCCTGAAGTACAGCGTTTATGGACAATCAGGCAGGCGGATTATCCATTTTCTCTTGTTCCGCAGTGTCTGATTAGGTAAAATCTTTACCATGAGCTGTGTCTCTTTTCGGAGCGGCAGAAAGGGCTAACCTTGGTTGGCGTATCAGCTCTGTGTGATGGCGCTGGCCCATTGTGTGTGTGCAGAGCTCCATTATTCCAGCTTTCTGCTTGGTTTTCTGCCGCTCACTGCTGTTGTGCTTCTCGCTCATCAGCCACACTGCCTTAACATTCAATTATTTGTTTCATGTTTCTGCCAAGTCCCTCACATTGCCAGGAGCTCTGCTGGCATCACGGCACACTTCCCATAAAGAGGCTATCCAGCATTCTGCTTTATTATTTTTAAAAAGGTGTGGGGGGAGTGCAGGTTTCCAAAGCTGAAAGAATATTTTTCTTTTTTCCATTTTTTGCATTTTGAGTTCTGTCTCATGGAGGTCCGTCCACATGGTTTAAATTCACTGAAACCATGACTGACAGGGACAGAGCTCAAAGCTACAACAGTCATGTTATTTACATGAAATGAACCTGCAACAGCTATTGTATGGAAGACCAGAGAAACATATTCATTATGTAGTATTTGGCAATGTAATGCTAAACAGGAGAATGTGTCATCCTTTGTTTGACATTGTTTTATTGTCCTGATAATGGTTATAATTGCTCGTGTCCACATGCATGGAAATATAGATTTCACAGATAATTCAAGAGTTTTGGGATTTGGGATTTGGTTATGTTACTGCCATCCAAAAATTGCTGCATCATACCATCTTCTCATCTTCAGATATTGGCTTTAGTTTTTTGGAGATGTAGGGATGTCAGATATCACATTCCTCACAGAAATGCTCCACGCCTTGCACACACAGCTTCACCTGGCCAGTATGAACACACTGTCAGCTTTCCTGTGCCCCTGTTCCTGGGGATCTTCAAACAAGGCGGAGCGTGTGAGAAACAGTGACTAAGTAATCATAAAACCGCAGTTTTTGAGGTCAGATGAA
>NC_050598.1:31499051-31501551 GCF_013368585.1 Megalops cyprinoides | reverse complement strand
CTTGGTGTGTTAGTGCGATTTTCCACAAAGGCCTAGTGACAGAGCTTCTTTGCCAGACTGTTCATTTGTCTCACCATCTTGTTAAGGGGATGAACATTATTGAATTTGCTTGGAAGCCAAAGCTCCCTCTAAAGCTGTTCTCTGCCTGTATGTTGTCTGGCTTTGGGAGGTTGGTAATTAAATTAGGAGCCCACAGTACTCATCAGTCAGGTCTGGCCACAGGAGAGCTGTTATCCTGCAAGTGGCACCCGTTAGATGCCCCTTTGTGGCACCCGTCAGTGGTGAATCATCCCTTCCAGGAAGTGACATCTTCCTTACACGTTCAGAAAACGATCACACGCTAACACACACATACAAACGCAAGCATACAAGCATGCATGTGCATAATTATACTAGCATGCTTGCATATACACACAGATGCACATAGGCGGCAGCGTGACATAGCAGTAAGGAGCAGGGCTTGTGACTGAAAGGTTGCTGGCTCCATTCCCCACTGGGACACTGATGCTGTACCGCTGGGGAAGGTACTTAACCCAGAATTGTCTCAGTAAATATCCAGCTGTATAAATGGATAAAATGTAACCTCTGTATGTCCCTCTGGATAAGAACATCAGCTAAATGACAATAATGGAATGTAATGAAACGCTACATTGAATGTCTTTGACTGTGGTCTTCTTGTACATATTCCATTGCTGGGTGGAAGTTATGAAGAGAAAGTTGTGTGAGTAGTTGCATTTGAGCGACTGAGGAGCATGTGATGTTTGTGATTGGAAGCACCAGTCCAGACTGTACAGCCAAGATAAGCCTGTCTCACTGCCTACCCCATCTCCACTGATAGACGCTACTTCACTGTCATCAGCTATATACAGTCACAACAACAGTGTTTGCTTCTTGCAATAACCAGCTCCTGCCGTGCTTAAGCTGTAGTTTGCCCAAATTAGCCTCATTAACTCATATTACAATGGGCTTCAAACGAACAACTGTGAAAAATACAAATAAAAGAGCAATTAATTGGTTTTTCAGCGAATGTAATTATCCAAATATACAAACTAATAGCAAAGCCATAATGTAAGAGGGAAATGGACCTCCACCAACCCCCCACCCCACCCCAGAAGTACATGCTTTGGTTTGCTCTCTGATTGAGGCGGCTCCTGAAGGCTGCGTACTTCCAGTGCGTCATCTCAGCTGCGTGTGGAGGCAGCGCGTCCGCAGGAGCGCGGGAGGACACAGATACGTTGGCCGCAGCGTGTCTAAAATGCATCGGCTCAGCAGCTCTGAGCGCCGGCGACAGTCCTTATGCAAATAAATTGGGGCCGCTGACTTCATGAGCGGAGCAGGTGTGATATTCGAATCACCGGGCTGACAGGCCCCCTCAGACGAGGTGCCCTCGGCTGCGGCGGGTCGCCGCTCACTGGCGGACTCGTTACGCGAGATGCGCCTCCTGTCTTGCGCACTCAGAGCACGCCGCAGGTTCAGAGAACGAGTAAAAAGGTGTGCTGTCCCTCCAGCAATCGCGTTTCGGCAAAGCAGATTCATTCCTTTGTATTTATGCTTAGAGACTTGTTTACTCAAGAAACCGATGATAGGGGTCCCGCTGCAAATCTCATGCTATTTTGCACCTGTCAGTATTTTTCAATATGAATTGAAAAGACAGGCATGGGAAGTTATCATTGGTAATGTAGGTAAAACTAGTTCTTTATTCATATGAGTTGTCTCCTTAGGAGTTGCTCACTGCTCTGAGCAACTCGTGTGAATAAACATATAATTTTACCTGTGGTCATGAAAGTTCCACTGCGAGCCATGGAAAGATGTCATTTTGAGTTTCGGTAAGAGCAATAATGTGTTTGAGAGATCACACAAAAAGAGAACCTGCAGGAGAAGCACAGGTCAGAATGAGACGACTGGACCTAGGTGTCCGCACTGTGTCCTATGCATTACCAGCAGCCTCTGTTTCACTGTATTCGTTTGAACACAAAGAGGTGTCCAAGTGTAACATCTCACTCTAATGTGTGGTGTCAAATGTAAGATTTGCTTTTAATAAGATCTTTTAAAAACCACAGAGAAGTCTCCAGTTGTCTTTGCTGTTTATGTTGTACATTTATGTTAAAGCTCTGTGCAGATGTTCTTATTCAGAGCGATTCACAAAGACGAGGCAGAAACGCGGGTGTGTGAGGGTCGCTTGGGCGGAGCAGATCCAGCGGCACAAGCTGGTACCGGCGGAACACGTGGCCTCCGCCAGCCTCGCTCGCTCGCGCTCGGCGGCGTTTGATGTGTGCGAAAACATAGCACTTGTTCCTGGCGACTGGAATCATCACGGCCAGGAATCAGCTGGTCCTTTATCGATTCTCTCTGTCTTTCATCAGCTAAACGACAAAGACGGCCCCTCACAGCTGCTCTTCCAGATGTGCCTGTCGCTCCACGCGCAGCTCAAAGCCAACAAAGGCCCCAGCTCCCCCTGTCTGAAATCTTCATCTAAGCATGCTCTCTTTGAGCCACGCCT
>NC_050598.1:31406551-31494051 GCF_013368585.1 Megalops cyprinoides | reverse complement strand
AGAATAACTAGCAGGCTCAGCCTCAGGCGCTCTGAAGAAGCCTAAATCTCTCTAAGCGCCTAAACGGTCCCGGAGGGTGATCACTCGCACGCTGCCCCGAACCTCAGGCTTACCACCGTCAATGCATTCCACAGCCTGTCACCGTGGGGTTCCGGGAGCGGGCGGGGCTAATTTGTGTACACGGTGCTTCCTGTCAGCTTCATATACAGATTAACGGAAACGTCTCCCGTGGGACCTGGTCTGTTTCAGAGTGGCTTGTTTTAGTTCACTGAGAGAGATGAAGATTGAGGAATAAGAAGAATAACAAGTAACATAAAAAAACCTGAACTAAGGCTCCTACTTTCTGCTCAATCCCAGTTTGACATTTTGGGCAGTGACTCACAGCACATGCAAATGGGCCCGTCTCTATTAATAAAGGATTTACAAAATCTGTTTCCTTATTTGAAAAACCGGAACAAATGCCTGTCATGCAGGGCTATGCAGGTGGCATGCGGGGGGGGGGGCATCAGGGTTCACGCAAAACTTCCAGAAGGCTTTTCCACCTCTCTGGGTACAGTTTGTTTGTGCGCTTGCTGTTAAATTGGTTTTCACAAATTAGACGAGGCTTGGGGGGGGCTGGGGAGGGGAAGGTGGTCAGGCCGGCTCTGACTGCAGCCTCCTGGTAAAGCAGTCAGCACCGCGCCTCCTTCAGAGAGAGCGAGATTAAACAGGCCGCACTGTAAGGATCCCTTTAACATCTCCTCTCACTCCTGCAGCAGCGTGCCACGCTGCGATGATCTGATGGGTGTGGTGTGAAACAGGCCAGAGTCTGTGTGTCAGCTGCGGCAGACCTGTGCTTTTCAGGTGCATAGCAGCAGTGTGCAATCTAAGGCAAGTCACATCACATTACATTGTTGTCATTTATCAGATGCTTTCATCCACAGCAGCGTACGTAGATTACAGTTTTTACCTGCTGCCCATTTATACAGCTGGATATTATATATTTACTGAGGCAGTTCTGGGTTGAGTACCTTGCCTAAGAGGACAGCAGCAGTGCCTCAGCGGGGAATCGAACCAGCAACCTTTCAGTTACGAGCCCTGCTCCGTACGACAACGCTACACTATCTCCCCAGATGTTTCTCTCATATCTGTAAATATGTCATATGCAGTAAACATGTTCTGCGCTGCGCTGCCCAGCCGTTGCGCTTTACTGTGATGATTATGCATATGTTTGCACGCACACAGGTGTAAAGGGGGAGGAGGAGACAGCCGGGACGACAAGGGGCTTGGAATGAGCTCTGGTAGGTAGGATCGGCTCAGAGATAAATATGAGGCATGTTAAGGGATTGCATTTCTAAATCATATAATCCCTTTAGACATAATCTGTCAACAGTCTCCAGTGACCAACCCATCTCCCTCTAATTGTGATAATTCCATTCTCTGTGCCGTCACAGGAGGGTGTGTTTCCAATCTAAACTCCCCTCCCACTCTCTCTCTCTTTCTCTCCCACCCCCTCTCTCTACCTCCCTCAATCTCTCTCTCCCTCCTCTGTCTCTCATTATTTCTCTCCCACTCTCTCTCTCTCCCCCTCTCAAAACTTGAGCAGAGGGTTACTCAGTTCAGGTGGATTGCAGAGACAATTCATAGCAGGGACATGTATTGTCTGGGTAATATGTATGTGCATAAAAGGAAATGGCTTTCTGTTCACATGGAAACAGCTAATAGGAAAATTGGCAGGGGTTTCCTTTTATGTTTGCTCTTTGTACAGAATTTTAATTGACTGTTAGTTTATATACATGCATGCAGTGGCTTCTGATGAGGCTCTCAGACTGCTAACATTTCTCCTGGGAGTGGTTTTAGAAGTGGACAAGCAGCATGTGTGGAAACAGCATCTGCTGACGCTCACTCACATCCTCCATGGTTCTGCTCTCTCTTCGGTTTCCCCTCTCCATTTCAAAACGACTCTTTTTCTTTTGTTTTGTTTGTGTGGTTATTGTTTTAATGTTTGAATATGAATATGTTATCAAATTGTTTCATAAACACTGAAATTGTTCAGATCAAGCTAATTGGAATTTCAGTTTATGTTTGTTTTTTAGGTTTTTTTGTTTTTTTGTTTTTTTAATCCCCGCTGCCTGGGGTTCTGCACCTTTAAAGTGAAAATGAAACTGTTCATTTTGCTCTTACAAAAATTATTCTGATAATGATTGCACTGAAAAGCAAAATAAATCATTTATCTTCATAGTGCTAATTTTTTTTTAGACTAAGATGGAATTCATTCGGAATAGTGTTTTTGTTTTTTTTTGTTTAATGTGAACCGCAGATGCTGTGTTCCAGGGTAAACGTAATGTCATTGATTGGGATTGACAGATTACCCATGTGTAGGGCTAGAGATTTACTGGTGCAGGTGACGTTATAAGCACCTTGTTTACAAACACAGTGGTAGAGCCAGAGCTTTGGAATGTAGCCTGCAACCTTGGGGCTGAACGCCTAGCACCCTGCCCACCACACCACACAGCTGCCCCGCGTTCTCTCGCACAGAGGATCGGGCGTTTTGGAACTAACGGTGTGATCAATGTGAGAGATTCACTGAGACAGGAACAGAAGCCTGGCACACCTTTCTCTCTCTGTTCAGTCTGTCAGGGATGATATGCATGTGATTTAATCATCAGAGTGTCGGGATTCTACAACTTAATTCTGTAATTTGCACGCAAAAGCATTCTGTGTTGTAATTTACTTGAAAAATGCCTGTGAAATTAGGTAGCTCTTCTGACATCATGATTGGTGCTCCCCCCCATAATCCCCCCCCCTTTTAACAAGTGTCCACCATCCACTAAGACACATAGTGTACCAGCGTCGCTATCATCTTACAAAACACAGCAATGGTGCTCCGTAGAGTTGCAGTAGCCCAGAATGGAGCCCAGAATCACTCTCTCCAGGTCCCATAGGCAATCACTTTAACAGGTTTCATCCAGATCTGTAGCTTATTCATGTATCCTGTTCTCCAGGACAAAGAAGGAGCCAATAACACAGAGGTGATCTGCTCCACCTAGTGGCGGCACAGGAGAAAAAAGGTTAGAATAAACAAGTCAACAAAAAACACCTTTTAAATAAACATTCCATTGAAAACGTGAAAGGACATTTCAATTAAGGAATGGACTAATTGATCTCTGGATGAAGGGGGCTCTCAGACTGTGACCTGGCAGGGTTTGTTGCCAGGGTAACACAGTAGGCCATGTGTAAGTAAGAGGGTTATGGAGGAGACTGCAGCCTGTATCTGATAGAGTGAGAGGGTTATGGAGGAGACTGCAGACTGTATCTGATAGAGTGAGAGGGTTATGGAGGAGACTGCAGCCTGTATCTGATGGAGTGAGACGGTTACGGAGGAGACTGCAGCCTGTATCTGATGGAGTGAGAGGGTTATGGAGGAGACTGCAGCCTGTATCTGATAGAGTGAGAGGGTTATGGAGGTGGTCACCCCTGGCTACACATGAATGAGTAAGAGGGCTCTGAATGATGTGTGGTGGAAGCCATCAGGGACAGCACATGCTTGATCCATATGCTAAGATGCAACAGAAATGAAAACCAGGACTGCAGAGAGTATTGTTTTGCATGTGTGTGCATTCCTATTCATGTGAGCAAGCTTTGCCAAATGATGAAGTCAGATTAGGCAGTTTTGAATATTATGAAATACGTGCAATCAAATGGTCAGGTCCAAAGCACGGCACTCAGAGGCTCTTTCTGGAGCAAACCAGTGGCAGAAATACGAATTTCACATCCTGAATTATGGGATCCAAGTGCATCTGAAACATCTGAAATTCAGTTTCTGAATGCTGAATACAAAGTTCAAGACATAAAAAACATGCTATAAAAGTCAACATGTACACATATACCATTGAAGAATTTTATAAATGTTATACCTTAATCTTAATATTGCTCAGAAATTATGGATTTTATTCCAGAAAACACAATGCTCATATATATTCACACCCCTGTAATTAGTATTCTGTACCCTCTCCACTGGCATGGATTACATTAGCAAGAAACATCCTGTTTCCTTGTGTTTTATAAGGTTCTGGCACTTCTGAGGAGGATTTTGGACCGCTCCCCCTGGCAGAATTGCTGTAGGTCCTTTTTTTTCAAATTTTTGTGAGCTACTTTCTTTCGTTTGAACCACAAAGGTTCGATAGGATCGACATCTGGAGATTGAAAACACCAGCCGAGTCATGAACATTTATTTTGTGGTCAGTTATCCATTCCTCTGTAGGTTTAGAAGACGTTGGATCATCGTCAAGATACACCTTCCAGTTTTGGCCACGTTTGAGCTTC
This sequence comes from Megalops cyprinoides, assembly GCF_013368585.1. Taxonomy (NCBI): domain Eukaryota; kingdom Metazoa; phylum Chordata; class Actinopteri; order Elopiformes; family Megalopidae; genus Megalops; species Megalops cyprinoides. The sequence goes on along the minus strand of NC_050598.1, from coordinate 31,489,746 downwards.
TTGGCAGCGGGAAGTGGGGGTTTGGTCAGAATTTCCTGGTAGGTGTTGGAGCTCATGCTATAATTCCCTCTGTTTTATAAAGGGCTCCAGGACCTGCATGTGAAACAGCCCCCTAAACCACCACTGCCATATTCAGTGTTTTGGTTCAGTTTTCATTTCATCTGGTGTTACAACGTGCTTTCGAGTGTCTATCAGATGATCAAACTTTGCCAGAAGGCCAGAGACCATTCTTTGGAGTTCCCTTTGTTACATGGCGATGAGCTTAGTCAGATTTTGCTGTTGTATACGTATGTATATGTAGTAATATGACCCTCATTTTTTTCAGGATTATAATTCAGTATTTGTGAGATATGCTATTGCAATCTTTTTAAAAAAATTAAGCAGGAAAACATTGTCCAGTATATACATTTTTGTAAAATGTTTTTGTTCCATTTTAACCAGGAGTATGAATAAATCTGGAGGGTTCTCTGTTTACAGAATTGCCTGGGTTGAAGTGGTTATCATTGTTTTGTTGTTTTGTTTTTCATTATACGTATTTTGAAATGTATGGCACGTATGTCATTACCTGTTTGCAGACATTAGGTGCGTGGTGCGAACACAGTTCCGTTTACTTGCTGTCCACTCACTGCACAGAGTCTCATATTTTAACCTCATTAAACACGTTTAACATGCACTAGTGGTTTGTGAGTTCTAGCTCACTGCACTCGTGTGTTTTTGTTGAAGACCTTGATTTACTTCCTGCCGTCTGAATCCATGATCAGATCTCCTGCTGCGCTGAACTCTGGTGGGCTGTTAGCTCCTGTCTGGAGAGCAGGATGAAGTTTCAGTGCAAAAGCCATGTGCTCTATTAAAAAAAAAAAAAAAAGAAAAGAAAAGAAGAGAATGAGCTGCTCTGAGCTGTGTGGCAGGACGGGTGTGGGGTGGGGATGGAGGTTTGAAAAGAGTGGATTAATGTCCGTCAGTTCCAAACAGCCCATTGTCAAAGGCTTCATTAGCTAGTCAATTAGCATGCTAATGGTGAAAAGCAAGGCAGTGACACCATTTTAAAACAATTACCTAAACACACCATCCATTTATCCATCAGGCACTATTATTCTCCCATTACCAGATATGAAGTCAAACGAATCAAGTCTTCATTACAATATGTTGCAATTAGCAGGACGGTTCCTAAATCACTGCTGCGGGTGACTCCGAATCCCTTCCTAAGGGAGGACTGCAGTGGATTAGGCTTGGAGAGAGTTTTACTTCACCAGCGGACAAGCCGGAGGGCGTGGCATACCCCTGAGGGTGAGAATGCGGGCGGGGATGTCAGAGGAGTAGCTGAGGTCTGGGCTCGTCCCTGCGAGGGGGAGAAGGAGCTGAACTTCACTGCTGATGGGGGAAACGCACAAAGCTTCCCTGACAGCAGCTTAGGGAACCCTGGTTTTTAAAGCACTGCTGGAAATGTTGTGAATTAGCATGTCAGAACAGGATGCGGAGCAGAGCCTGGCTCCCTGTAATGGAGAGGGCTTTGGGACAGGGGCCAGGGCGGGGGGGTCAGGAATGGACTCATTCATTTCCATACTGTGACCGAGTGGAGCATGGACCTGAATTGTGTGGATTTTGGTGTGTGTTTGAGGTCTAAACTGGAAATGTTTAACTTCACTTAATGCTGCCTCCCATTTGTGTTAGAAGTAACTCTTAGGCCTGCCATCATTATGCAGGCCTCTACAGTGACTCATTACAGGATGCTTACAATCTATATATCTGCACACATACGTATACACACACACACGCACAATTGCACATGCATGAACATGCATGCATACGAACACATGCAAATACATATGCGCGTGCATTCACACAAAACAGCACACACATGCACAAATTTTATAGTGCATATTGCAAGCAGAGGTTTTGTGGTTTCTCATGCAGTTTCTTCCTTAGTGATTATGTTTTTTGTTTGTTTGAAGATTCTACTGACTTTTGCCATTAAGCTAGATCAAATAGCCACAACAGCAGATCAGATTAGGATATGCCAGATATCCCACACAAGCTCCAGGATCACAATCAGACACAAACAGACACACACAGGAAAATAAATACATCAAAAGAAGCAAATCAGCTAAATATGCATAAAAGGCCAGTAAATAAATCAATAATTAAAAGGCTAAATGGTGGGAGGAAAAAAATGATAATGAAAATAATAAATGAATAATTCTATAAAGACAAAAACAGTGACTTCTTTTGTTGACAGCCACAAAGCACACGGCGGAGATGTCTTTGTGAAAGGCTCTATACTAAAGAAAAGGAGGCTTGCAGGAACACGCACGTCTCTCATCCCTCTGAAATATCGGCGAGAGCGGCTGAAAGACGTTCTGTTTTTCGACAGATGAGTCTCTCCTCCGCCCGCCCCCTCTGCCGGCTGCCCCTGGGACGCCATTAAACAGACACACTTAAAGCAAACACAACGTCAGAGTGCGCCGGCTGTCCCACGCGCGCTGTCTGAACGGCTGATCGAATATGACAGTCCCTTTCAGAGGTGATTAGTGTGAGCAGGGGCCAGCACTGCTCGGAGCCAGCTATTTTTACAGTATTATTATATCGCCAGGTTTCTCTCTCTTTTGTCTTTTGCCTTTTATGATTTAAGCTTTAAATCACTATCTGACAGTCCGGAGCAAAAAACAAGGAGGAGCAATTAACGTCAGGGGCCATGTCTGGTGGCCCTGTCACTCTGGGAAATGTGAAATCGCTAATGGCTTCTGCAATTAGGGCAGGCACGGTGGCCTTGCCAGTACTCCTATGAGATAATACTGACTTTCAGCAGCGGACAGGGTTGGTGATGGATGTCATTTTAAGAGACTCCTTTTTTTTCCCCCCCACCATCCGTCTGAAAACCTTTCATAAAAGAACAGTTTAATGAGGCCTCAGCTTCACTGCGTTCAGAGGCTCTGTCTGAAATATTCATGCAATTTGTTTGTTGGCGCTACATGCCAACGCAGGGGTCTAGCTCCTTTTTTTCTTGAGTGCAGGGGACTTTGAAAAGCCTGGCCCTGCAGGCCAAGTGCATTTAAACAAATAAGAATCACGCTGTGAATGTAAAGGAACCCGAGAGCTGGGACCCCTCCCTGGAGGACACATTACACATATGGGAGGCGTGCAGCGTCTCTCCGAAACGATGTCTTCACCACACACGTTTCCCAACGAGGACTGGAAGACCCTCCCTTCTGGGAGCGGGTGTCTGGTCGGCTGCATACTGCATACTCACACAAAGGTACGTCTCCACATGTAAAGCAGAGAAATACTCAAGCTGCTGGCAGGGCTGGCCTCACAGTCTCCCTGCTGTTTCAGCACAGTGTCATAAAGGCATTTATCACGTGTCCGAGAATGAGTAGCCAGGTCTGAAGATTGCTCTTTTTGACCTTATCATAATGTTCTTCAAAGTTACAACAGTTTTTGGGAAAAATGCCCATTTTCGCTTTCTGTTTTACATTCTGTGCAAAATTTAATCTTTAAGTCCATCTGAAACTTGAGCAGCTGTGAGAAACCTTATAAATCATGTCTAGAAAAGTCCTTTATTGGTGAGTATTTTTCAGTTGGATAAAGAATGAGGAAGTTGCAGTTCAATCAAGGCAGTTAGTTATTTTTTATCACTCTCACAGTTTTTGTTGAATACATGCTGTTTTACTCGCAACCAATCAAGTACCGGTACTGGGCTGAATGTGCAAGGTATATTCCTGCCAGTAGGTGGCAGTGAATTGCTGGGATGACTTTTTGCCCAACACAGTACTTACCAGGTTAGAATCAGTCAGCTGAGAGGTCAAAAGAATTACTCTGTTGCTAGGATACACATGTAAGTGCAGCAATCCTTTTTATCTTTAAGTACTTGGATAATTACATAATGTGCCACTTTCCATTTATTTCCTTATCCACCCAGGGTAACAGCACATACAGTGTGTATGTGACCACTATAGCAGCATGGGGGTTTTCGCACAACCTCAAAGCACACATTTGCTCAGCTAACCAACCACATTTCAGGGTAAAATTTATTTGTTGGCTTAAAATTGGTAACATGCTCAATATTGTAGATGAACAACATCCATAGATGGAAATAGATCATTGATTATTGCAGTCCCTGTCTCAGGTAACGACATAAAAGTCAAATGTATAAAAGTAAATATATTCAAATATTTTGATTACAGTCATCTACAAGATACTGTGCCCAAATTGTTTCAGTTAAAAAAAGAAAAAGTTTCAGATATTCCCATAAAAAAGTCCCTCTGCAGAATTTCTACTTAATTATGCAATTTCAAACACAACTGTCTGCCAAAGCCCATTGCGATGTAATCAGTGTTTATGTTGCTGCTGTTTTTATGATAATTAGTTCATTTCAGCACAGTATTTCCAGGAATGATTTTCCTTAAAGAAGCACAGCGTGATTCCTGTGTACTCCTCCTGCCGCCTGAACACTCCCCGTCACGCAGACTGGCAGGCAGATCTGTGACTCCGTTGCCTGTTCTGAGACTCATCCTTGATTGAGCTTTGACTCGCACCATCCCCCTCATTTTCCAACGTCGTTGTCACTCAAATACACCTGGCACAGGTCCGCTTGCCTTGAAAGCACTATCATGCTATTGGGTCAGGTTCATCATATAGCCAATCCTCATCATTTAGCTTTGGGCAGAAGGAGAAGGCATGATGTTTTCACAGGCCTTCAGAGCAGGTGAGGAGGGATCTGTACACTTGGTCCCGGAACAAGCTGCAGCGCACAACACCAAAGGAGCAGTCCTGTAATGTGAGGGAAGTCCTGCCAGAGGATTTACACCGTATGCTGACTCATATTTGAAGATACACAATACTGTGTGTTTTTTTGACCATATGCAGGGTCCATTGTTTTTTTTTTTTGGTTTTTTTTGTTTTTGAAAAACACTGATTTAGCGGTGTGTGTAGATTTATTTCACGGAGAACAAAGATGTCATTTTGAATGGGGTTATTTGTGAACAGCAAAGTGAGTTGCCACTCCTCCACCTGTAAACTGTTGATGTTAATTCACTCCAATCAAGATGGCTGTAATGGCTGTAATCAGTGCTGAAGATTGCCCTGCTGGAGGCTCTCCATGCTGCAGATGGCTGTTCCAGCTGGGCCTGCTCAGACCGGGATACACTCAGTGCCGTGACCTGCAGATTACATAGCTGGATTCTACAACTGTGTGCTGTGATGCCATTTTAGCAGGATTCTATAACTAGGTTATAATGCCATTTTAGCGGGATTCTGTAACTAGGTTATAATGCTGTTTTAGTGGGATTCTGTAACTAGGTTATAATTCTGTTTTTGTGGCATTCTGTAACTAGGTTATAATGCAGATGTAGTTTGATTCTATAATTAGGTTAAAATTCTGTTTTCATAGGATTCTATAACGAGGTTACAATTGTCTTTAGTGGGATTCTGTAACAAGGTTGTAATGTCGTTTTGGTGGGTTTCTATAACTAGGTTATAATGCTCTTTTAGTGGGATTCTATAACTAAGTTATAACACCGTTTTAGTAGGATGCTGTAAGTGTGGGTTATGAAGCTGTTTAAGAGGATTCTGTGGCTGTGAGTTATGATGCCGTCCACAGTCTGATGCAGTTGTGATGGGCGGTCTCTGGAGGACACGACCTGCTGCTTTGACTGCATCAGGGGAGGAATCTGGTCAAGCTCTGAAATAAAAAGAAAGTCTTCCTTCAAAGACTGCTGCCAGTCACTCACACTCTGTTCTTTCTTCTGCCAAGCCTTCCATTTTCAACATGAATAATTCATCCCGCTGCCTTGTTAAGAGTTTCTCATCCCCTCACAGTGTCCCAAATTTCAGCAGGGTTTTCATCCAGCCCACATCCACTCTCTGTCCCCCACTCCCTCCGGGTTACTTCTGATGGCTTTCAATTTCATGTCCGTGTGCAACGTCAAAAGGTTGATATAAAGAGGGTTATTGTACATGTGTGATCATGGGCTGGTTTGTGTGAAGCAGCACATGAGAAAACTGTCGTTCTGCTCTGGTTTAATTGCGTGGAGTGGAAGGCCAGTGAACAGTACAGGCCTACAGCAACCCCACTGCCTGCCGAACCCTGCATGCTGTGCTGAACATTGCAGTCTGAAAACCCAGGCATGATTCAGCTTGGTATCAATAAAGTCGTGAAAAGTGTAACAATAATTTTGTTAACAATGATGAAACAGCCATTATTTGAGGGTGGCTCTTCAGAGTTAAGGCATTGTGATTGTTGTGATCATAGCATCATGTGTCAAGGATTCTGGATATGTTTCGTTGTGTCTTCAATCGTTCCTCAGATTAAGCCCAGATAGACGGGTGTTTTGTCCAGCAAACTAAAGGCTTTTGTTGTGGCTTTGTTAGCTCTTTCCCTGAAGCTTGGTACTGTCTTGTAAATCCATTGTTTCATGACGCGTTAGTGAGTTATGATATAAATGCTGAGGAAGAATAGATCCTTTTTATTAAGAAATTCACTGCTGTTAACTGGATTACCAATGGAAGTGAGAGGGAGAGGCTAGTTTTATCTGCTGTAAATCTTTCCTGACTGCTTCAGTCCACAATGCGCGACCCTCCACTTTGCAATCCCACGATGCACCAGTGAGCCTCTGTTATCGTGTTCATCCTTCTTAAACCACTCCTCTGCCACACCGTATCATCTCCTGCGGATTTTCCTCTGAGGCAGTTTTTTGCTTGTTGATGCAAGTAGCTCTCTTGCCCTCTGCTGAGTGTTGGGCTTTTTCAGCTCGTCTGGGGGGGGTTCGGGGGGGGGGGGGGGGGGGGGGGCTCGGGGGTGGGGTCCATGTCTCTGCAGGCTATTGTGCACAGTCTGTTCCACTTTCCTTGACTCTGAGTATCTGCCTGTTCTTTTCCCAAATGTGTGCATGTCCTCCCCTGAGTGCGCACAGCTATTGATGGAGTGATCACCCCCTCTGATGTTGCGCAGGGACTTTTTAAGGAAATGTATTTTGCCCTGGCCTTGTCAAAGAGTTGTAAGTATTAATTATATGGTCATCAGACTTTATCATGGCTGTTTTGATTGTGAAAGAGGGTTTTTTTCATGGTAAATGCAGGAACAGTGGATCTTTTGGTATGAGTTTGAGATGAGCTTCTGGGACATTTTGAGGGTTACACCTCGGTTTTGTCATTGATATGTTTAACAGCAGCTCAGTCTCTCTGGGCTTATTCCTGACGCTTCTGCCAGACCCAGTCTTTGGAAGAAGGAATGTTGAGTATTGTACCTTTTTATGTATGCAGACTGGTGAAGAAAGCTGAGAGGATTCTAGCCTCTTTCATCGACATCACATTTATCCTGTCTCACGGTGAGGGATGTCAGTTTGTTTGTTTGATTTGGGAGGGTTAATTGTCTGTCTGCTTTTGTTACACAGCCTAGGCTGGCCCTCACTTAGCGGTCAGTTACCTAAGACCTGACCTTTGCTCTTCTGTGTGAGTGCACTGCCACTCCCATTGGCTGATCTGTGTGGAATGCTGATTGGCCGGGCCATTGGTCTCCCTCTCTGTGTCTGCCTTTGAAGTGGCCAGGGAGCCTGAGGGGCTTCTGTGTACTGAGCACCTACATCCACAGTGCTGTGAGTGGGAGTGTGTGACAGGTTTTTTCAAATTAAACTTTAGTTTTCTTCTTTATATTCTTTTTAAAGCATTATTCTGAGCTGCCATCTGCTACACTTACACAGTGTTTGTCCCCTTTGATTCGAGGCAGCTATTATGAGGCTCTGAACGCTGTCTGCTTTCTGCACCTGTCACATGTAAAGATTCACATTAGTGAGGAAGATGCTGGCATGGAGGTGGAGCACTGAACCTGGAGCACTGGTGTCTCTGTGGGATCTGACTCTCCTCAAGGCCGAGTCCCTGCTCTCTGTCTCACACAGTTTCCCCGTGTGATTAAAACCCTGGGAATATTCTCTGTCTGACACACAAAATAACAGTAATCATCCTGTACATTGGATGCAAACCATGAAGTAATATCAGTGTTTTAGTGTGTGTGTGTGTGTGTGTGTGTGTGTGTGTGTGTGTGTGTGTGTGTGTGTGTGTGTGTATGTGTGTGTGTGTGTGTGCGTGTGTGTGTATTCATGAGAGAGAGAGTGATTGGGTGTGTCCTTCTTCATTCCACACAGTATGAGATTATACTTGGAGTGACAGCATCAGCTCTAGAAGTATGTAAGGAAACCCGTTTCACAGTGAGAAGAGTGAGTTGGTGAGTGAGTGAATGACTGACTGACTGATAAAAATGACTGAGTGGGTGAGTGGGTGAGTTTGGTGAGTGAGTGCATTAGGGGTGGGGTAACCATGAGAGGTTGAGCTGACCAGCAGCCCAGTTATGTCACAGAGTGACAGGCTAATGGTGGGCACAGGAACTCCACAGTGGAAATTCCCAAGAGCTCAGTTCCAGCAGGGAACCAGAGGAGAGGGCAAGCTCAGGAAAACCTGAACAATCACTTTTAGGCAAGTAAAACACAAGTGTTGTCCCATTTAGTAGCCCAACAACTTTCTCAACAATCTGAAATTGTTTTCCCCAACTCCCAGATAGCCAAAGGGAGTGGAGCTATGTCAAAAGAAATCCAACAGGTCGTAGTGTCTCCTGTCCTGCCAGTAGAGGTTGTACAACACCCTCGAGACAGTGAGAGGGAATGACTTTGCTTTGCGCTATGATTACAGGGGTTGTCATCAGATGTCAGTCACTGCAGGGAATGAGAGCATAGAGTTCCATTTCCACTGCCTCACTCAAAAACAAAGGGGATATGCTGCCACCTACTGGCCAGCATGCACACCAGCACACCAGGTCTCAGGAAAAGTTCTGAAAACTCGCGTCTCATGGAGCACTGATTGCTTGTGGATATTCAGGGCATGTTTGCTGCATGCTAAACTTTCACACCAGTCTCTCGTCTCAAGTGAGACAGGGGCTTCAACTGCAAAAGGTTTCAAGGTACTCATCGTAATTTGTACATCAGGTCTGCAGGGGGGGCTAACTTGTGGATACATGGCGATGTAGGACTGCAGAAAGCAGTTCTGCAGGCGGGAGAAGGGATGCTGTCCTTAGAGGCTGGTGCCGTCATGCGATGTGATTAGACATTAATGTCACAGCTGACGCTGAGACACTGAAAATGACTGATTTTGTTGCACGTGGATCGGGTGTGGGCTCGTTTCCATACACAGGGTGTGGCAGGTTGTTAAAGACACAGTTATACACAGTTTCAAGGTAGTTTAGATTTGTATGTCTACAGCAACAAAATTTTACAAAGAATATTTTCAAGGGTGGCAGTTTGTCATAGTGATGAGGAGCAGGGCGTGTAACCAAAAGGTTGCTGGTTCAGTTCACCAGTGGGGCACTGCTGCTGTACCCTTGGGCACAGTATTTAACCCAGAATTGGGTTAATATCCAGCTGTATAAATGGATAACATCTAAACATTGTAATATATGTACATGTAATATGTAAGTCACTCTGCATAAGAGCATCTGCTAAATGACAATAATGAAATGTGAAGAACAGAGTTGCATTTCTTTGCTCAGAAGGCTTCTTTTCATAATTTATATTTTCCTTGTTTAGCAGCAGCTCTTATCTAGAGCAACTTACAAGGTACCAAGCACAAAACGCCAAAAACAGCAAGCCCACAACCCCCAGCACACATCCACCATAAATCCACATGAGGCTGTGAGTCACACATTGTGTGGATGTCACAGTCACTGCCATTAATGGAAGTTACACTGCATTATTGTTATCTAAAATCAACTAGCACTCATGAAGTTAACTGCCCTTTAACATTTTAATTTCATCCCTCGAGTTTATTGTAAAGGACTCAGCAATATTCATATTTCACTCATAAAAGGGATCGTAGAGCTGTAACAAGGAAAAATGTTGCAGTTTCAGTGTGGGGAGACTTTGCGCATTTAAAGGATTGGAGCAGAATAAGTTTTGATTAGCATTTTAATAACCTGTAAATCTGTAAGCACACATCAACAGAAATATTCATAACTGTCAGACAATACAAATGGAGTATGAATTTAACTGAAGCAGTAATCTATTTTATTCTGAAATGTCATCTTTTAGACTTTTACGTGGAAAAGGGCAATCCTTGAGGAAAATTGATTCTGACATGTTGAATAGAGGCCCACATTAGATCTTCATTCTGTGTGCCACTGGCATGAGTAATTGTAAAATGCTGAAATGCAAACTCTCACCATCCAGCTCATTAGCAGATAATATTTTCTTTAAGGGCAATAAGATGGAGAGAGGCTCTCTGTTTAGACCAAGGGAAAGGATCAGATACTCATGTAAACTATTCCCAGACACAAATACATCTTTCAGGCTTTGGTTGCCTGAGGTTCTTCGGGTTTTTCAGGTGAAAGGGCATAGAAAGGGAGGGGTGCATTGGGGGAAGGAAGGGACTCCACCCCCACACACACACACTTTTTTCAGACAGACATCATTTTTCACTATCTCCCACTCTCAACTTTTTTCAAAATGGAGTTGCCATGGTTTATACATTATATGGCCAAAAGTATGTGGACACCCCTCCTAATTATTGAGTTCAGGTGTTTCAGCCACACCCTCTGCCCTGCTAGATCTGCCCCGGGCAACTGTAAGTGCTATTAATGTCAAGTGGAAGCTTCTAGGAGCAACAACAGTTCAGCCACGAAGTGGTACACCACTAGGGGCCGCCGAGTGCTGAAGCACGTAGCACGTAAAACCCGCCTATCCTCTGTCGAATCACTCACTACAGAGCTCCAAACTGTCTCTGGCTGCAACATCAGCACAAGAACTGTGCATCGGGAGCTTCATGAAATGGGTTTCCATGGCTGAGCAGCTGCACACAAGCGCAACATCACTCTGTGCAATGACAAGTGACAGCTGGAGTGGTGCAAAGCACGCCACCACCGGACTCTGGAGCAGTGGAAACGCCTACTCTGGAGTGATGAATCACGCTTCACTATCTGGCAGTCTGAGGGATGAATCTGGGTTTAGCGGATGCCAGGAGAGCGCTACTTACCAGAATGCACAGTGCCAACTGTAAAGTTTGGTGGAGGGGGGATAATGGTCTGGGGCTGTTTTTCAAGGTTTGGGCTATGCCCCTTAGTTCCAGTGAAGGGTAACATTAATGCTACAGCATACAAAGACATTTTAGAACAATTGTATGCTTCCAACTTTGTGGCAACAGTTTGGGGAAGGCCCTTTCCTATTCCAGCATGACTGTGCCCCTGTGCACAAAGCAACGTCCATAAAGACATGGTTTGACGAGTTTGGTGTGGGGGAACTCCAGTGACCTCAACCCCACTGAACACCTTTGGGATGAATTAGAAAGCCGATTGTGAGCCAGGCCTTCTCGTCCAACATCACAACATGCCTGACATCACAAATGCTCAAATTCCCACAGACACACTCCAAAATCTTGTGGAAAGCCTTCCCAGAAGAGTAGAGGCTGTTATAGCTGCAAAGGGGGGAAACTCCATATTAATGCCCATGGTTTTGGAATGGGATGTCCAATAAGCTCATATAGGTGTGCTGGTCAGGTGCCCACATACTTTTGGCCATATAGTGTATCTGAGGCAGTATACTGTGATCCACACTCCATTACAGTAAGTTGTGATATATACCTTTCCAGTCAGTGTAAACTGCTTGATACACCCATGGAACGCAGCGTGATAGTTAACACAGGCATCCCCTCACCTCCTCTAGAGAGGGGGTTTGGAGCCATAACCAGGACACTTCCTCTATAACACTGCTGAAAAGAGACAACCACTACAGGTGCCATCCACATTTCACACTACAGGAGAGATTTCTAATTCTGCTCCTGACTAATATGAGTGAAACTAGGTGGGTCTTGGAACATGTGGGTTATCAGGTTTATGATTATTGTAGAATCATTGCTGTATTTCTGTCCAGAACTGCATTTGGAAGGGTGTGTAAATAAATGGTACCCATGATGGAATTCCCTTTCACTCACTTCAGTCATAACTTCTGTTTGTGCTTCACAATAAGTGGAATAATTCTGAGTTATGGCTGTACTAGCCTGTTCCACTGATAATGTGTGTGTTTGTGTGTGCGCACCTGTCTGCGTGTGTGTGTCTGTGCACGCATGTGCGTGTGTGGGTGTGCGTGTATGTGTGTGTCTGTGCACGCATGTGCGTGTGTGGGTGTGGGTGTGCATGGGTGGGTGGGTAGGTGCATATATACTCATATGAATCCATTTTGTCCAGTCTTTTATTAAACTGCAGCATATGAAGAAATGGACATTTTTTCCCTCAAAATGTCTCCATAAAGCATATACAGAGAGTCAAACAGAAGAATATTAATGGAAGGAGCACAGAACTACAGTAAATAACTGCTTTCAAACACCCCCCACACTCATCTATACCATCCTATGCAGGAGGAGTGTGGCATTAAATACTGCAAGGGAAGCTGGGTAATCTGTGGGCCGCTCAGAAGTACTTGGTGGGGTCCGATTTGTCGCACATCTGTACGTGGATGTGAGAGGTGATTCCTGGGTAGACCTTCTGCATGGGCAGCAGTGTCCCAATTTTCCCCCCCTTCTTTACTTTCCCTGTGACCTTATCCGGTTTCATGTAGAAGAGCTTAAAGCACAATCCTGCCAGAGAGACAGTCACTCTGTCAGTTAATCCATCTGTCTGTCCATACATCCACTGCTCCACAGATCAGTCAATCCAAATAATCAATCAGATTGATCTGATTCAATTTACCACATCCTACAATGTTTTTCCAACCAGCTTCTCACAGTCTAATAAACACATTTTAATTTACAGTAGATGGGACAAAGAAGGGTACTCCAAAGGCAAATATATCAGGAATGTTGTACTAATGTTGTGTTCAAATGAGAAAACAGAACAGTGTGATTTGGTTTGTTCAATCAATCATAGTAAAATCAATTAAGGTCCTGTCCCATTTTTTTTAGGTCCAGATTTTTCATTGATAACATACCATAAATACTTTATGTGATAGAAAATGAGAAATCTTACTTACATAATGAAGAACAATTTATAGGAAGGCCTAAGTCAAGCTTTGGTAGGTATTGCTTCATATTGTACATGGAACTGCCCTCAACACAGAAAGGACCAACATCACACAATGCTCTGGGAAGCCTCATTCATAATTCTCATCTTAAATTTGAGTTACACTGTATGTATTATAAGTTCAAGCGCAAGCAGACAGTTCAGTCAGCCATTCAGACATATTCCCCACACCACATGCAGGGTATGTAGGTATGTAGAAGTGATAGAGCTCAAAACTGCCTTTAACCCTGCGGTTATATAAACTGCTGTTGCTTCATTGGTAGATTAGTTATAAGGGTCAGAGATAACTGTAAAATCTCATTGCCAATCTCTGTGGTTTGCCTTGGCAACAAAAGAATCATTCCAATGTCCAATTTCATTCAGGTTTCAAAGTTTCCACACGGGTGAATTTTTAACAGGTGGGATATAAAAGAACAGAAAAGTTAGGCTATAAATCTCAGGCCTTAACTGGGATGAGAAATATGCGTAAGAGTGAGATGTAAGAGATACATATCAAGCAATAACAATATTCCACCATCACGATTAAATTACTGTGATATTTGCTCCTGCTCCCTGTAAGTGTTTATTTTTTTGCGTGTTTGAGTGGGAGGGACGGTGTTGATTGTGGATATTAAAGTGTGCCTCAGGCACTTGGCAGGCCTCACCTTCCCCTTTTAAGTTGAGTCCGTTGTTTATGGCGTTGTCTTTCTTGTAGGGAATGGCACGGCCGTTGAGTGTCACGTCAAAGGGGGCGTAGACCGTGGCCCCGTCGGAGCAGACAATGTCCAGGCCCATGTGTTTCCTTTTCCCCCCATCCCTGCCAGCAGAACCCCCCGCCCCAGCCCCCGCTTGTTAAAATCAGGCACCGTTTTGGGTACAGTTTCTAAACAGTAGCAATGACGTATGCTAGGTTTTCCTCGGTGTATTGTATCCAAGTGTTTCAGATAAGTTACAGTTACAGTTTTGTTAGTGTGTTTTCACAGCTCAGATTCCTTTATTAGACCACCCCATGAGTTCAAATCACTGATCATTAGTGTCCAGAGCAGTAATTAAAAGCCCACAGCCTCTCCCAAAGTAATGTTTTTCTCTCTGTGTGCTTGGAGAGTATTAGTGAAGAATATGGTGAGGGCTTTGTAGAGGATGTTGCCTCAACAGGGCATATATCACAGAAAGATGTTCCAAAAGGCACATATCTCACAGGAGGCTATCCCAAAAGGGATTATCTCACAGGAAGGTCTCTCAAACAGGGTTATTTCAATGGGTTTTTTCCTCAGGTGGGTTTTATCACAGGGAGTTTTCTCACAGGTAACTCGGCACTCTCTTACCGGCTGGCTCCATACTTCCCACAGCCGTACTTGTCGCAGCCACGCTTTGTATTGCTGGGGTTTCCACTGCAGAGGGCGCCAAACTTCACAAGCGCTGAGTCTGAGAATGCCAGCAGAACAACTCTCCTCAGTCTGTGTGTGTGTGTGTGTGCATGCGTGCGTGTGCATGGATGTGTGTGTGCGCGCATGTGCGTGTGTGTGCAGGGGCATGTGCATCTGTGTGTGTGTGTGTGTGTGTGCGTGTGCCTGCGTGCGTGCGTGTGTGCGTGTGTGTGCATGGATGTGTGTGTGCGCGCATGTGCGTGTGTGTGCAGGGGCATGTGCATCTGTGTGTGTGTGTGTGTGTGTGTGTGTGTGTGTGTGTGGTCATATGTAACCATGTGGTTTTGAATGCATTACCTGCATTGAATGGTTCCTCATGTCTGGAGAGCTGATCAGTACTCAGCACTGAGAGAAAAAGAGAGAGCTAATTATTTCAAACACAAGGATAAAAGTGTTTAAAAAGTTGCTGACCTGCTTATAATAATGTCCAAGGGTAAAAACAGAAGACACATAAATAAAACCAAACTAAGCTGGACTAGGCTAAACTGATAGCTAAGCATTATTTTATCATTTGACTTTTTGTTTTGCTTTCCAGATGCCACTGCCCCTGCTGTTTCCTGAAGAGTCACCCTGGTTCCATCATGACTCAAACTTCTGGAAGGCCTGCTCCATCCGCCCCTCTCTGCTGGCACGCATGCACACACTTAGACACAGGTAAAAAGTCCCCTATAGTATGGACTCCCTCACTGATATGTTTGACTTGTTTACTCTGGCTTTTTTTTTTCAGATATAAGGTCAATGTTTTGTACCAGCAACGCAAACCTAAATGTGTGAGACAATTTTCATCATCAGAATACCTGATCAGCTGAGCACATGGTTTAAAAATAATTTGTGTTTGATTTTTTGGCTCTCTCTGGTGCTAATTTGCCATTCCCTCTCTCTCCTGCTCCATTCTCCCCCATGCCCACCTGTAAATGCAAATTCCACCTGACCTTCATCAGACCTGGCTGGTCTGAGTACAGGATCTGTTTCAGAAAGGAGTCATTCACCCTCTCATTCCTAATTCAGTCGAGTTGTTCGTTTGCTTCCCGCACTGACCCCAGGTCAGTTATTCCATCCTGTAAAATATTACTCACGTGCAGGCTGCCTGTAAGATGTGTGAGGGTCCCTGCCCCGCCAGAACTGCAGTGTGTAACCTGTGGGTGCGTTTGGCTGAATTTTACCGTACTGTAGTGTGTAACCTGTGGGTGCGTTCGGCTGAATTTTACCGTACTGTAGTGTGTAACCTGTGGGTGCGTTCGGCCGAATCTTACCGTACTGTAGTGTGTAACCTGTGGGTGCGTTTGGCTGAATTTTACCGTACTGTAGTGTGTAACCTGTGGGTGCGTTCGGCCGAATCTTACCGTACTGTAGTGTGTAACCTGTGGGTGCGTTCGGCCGAATCTTACCAGCGGGGATCAGGGCGAGCAGAAGGATTGCAGTCTTCATGGTGAAGCCTCTGAGGTCCAGTGTGGCTCAGCTGCTTATATACAGAGGTGTGTGTGTGTGTGTGTGTGTGTGTGTGTGTGTGTGTGTGTGTGTGTGTGTGTGTGTGTGTGTGTGTGTGTGTGGTAAGGGAGGGAGAGGGAAGTTTGGAGCTTTAACCAGGACACTTCCTTTATTACACTGCTGAAAAGAGACAACCGCAGTACAGAGTGCCATCCACATTTCACACTACAGGAGAGATTTCTAATCCTGCCCCCAACTGTTAACATCTCCCAGACAAACCCCTAAGCAAGAGCAGCCTGTCCCAGCATAGCACTCCAACATCGGCCCTCATCAGTAAATCACAGCAGAGATTTTATTTCAAGGAGGCTGGTGTATTGATGCTTATGTGATGTTACAGGGTCACAAACAAACACATCCGCTTAGGAACGGCAGCTAGTTACTGTAACTATAAACAGAACCAAAGATCTGTTTTCCTCGAGAAGAGCCTGCTGGCAAACAGATTCCCTGTTTCGAAGAATGACTGAATGATTGCTGTACATGTTTGATTTTTCACTGTTTCGATGAATGAGTGAATGATTGCTGTACATGTTTGATTTTTCACTGTTTCGATGAATGAGTGAATGATTGCTGTACATGTTTGATTTTTCACTGTTGTGATGAATGAGTGAATGATTGCTGTACATGTTTGATTTTTCACTGTTTTGATGAATGAGTGAATGATTGCTGTACGTGTTTGATTTTTCACTGTTTCGATGAATGAGTGAATGATTGCTGTACGTGTTTGATTTTTCACTGTTTTGATGAATGAGTGAATGATTGCTGTACGTGTTTGATTTTTCACTGTTTTGATGAATGAGTGAATGATTGCTGTACGTGTTTGATTTTTCACTGTTTTGATGAATGAGTGAATGATTGCTGTACATGTTTGATTTTTCACTGATTTGATGAATGACTGAATGATTGCTGTACATGTTTGATTTTTCAACGGCTGCTGCAACTTTTTTACTAACATCCCAGAAAAGGATTTAGAATTTTTTTTTCCAAAAGAAAACAATCACTTACTTAAAAATGGTGGGATTTGTTTAACATCAAGAATGAAAGGAGACTCCAACAGTACGGATTTTTAAAAAATATTTTAAACCTATAACATCTGTTATTTGAATGAACCAACAAAATCAATGCAATGTACAACATAAATAAGGTGATTTATTTAAAGCACTGAATGATTACAATGATTGATGAATGCTGTTTTCACTCCATGTGTATTACAATCTCTTAATATACTTCTGTAAAACCATTCCCAAATTGCAACTGGGAAATTAAATACCTAACAAGTGGTAGTGTTGATAATTGCATAAATCAAAAACTAGTCACGATATGAATAACCCATTTTTCAAAGAAGTTAAAGACTGATACTGGGTGCTTATGCAGCTTTGTCATAGTCATTTTTTTTGGGAATGTGATATAATTGCATTCGTCTGAGAGAAAAATGTGACCAAGTACTGTATTGCAATTTGCGTTATTTATGTGTCTATTCTCATTTGAATGGAAATATGTAGCTGAGCCGATCTTCTCGAAAAGAAAAAGTCTTCACCCAACAGACATTTTTCAAAACATTTACAACACATCCTGTTTGACTCCTGAAATCAGTTTTGCTCAACACAGACAGTTACAAATTTAGTAATCACATATTTGGATTGATGATGTCTTTGTACTTATTGTTTTAAACCTAAAAACATGAAACAACAATTATCTTTAGAAGACAGAGGACAAAATTAAGTACAGGTGAGGAAATTTGAGTTTTACAACTGTGGTCAGAGGATCTATGCTGTCCACAAGTTATGGTCAACAGATCACAAACAAATTAAACCTTACTACAAATTAAACTGGGCAAATATGTGTGAACAGAGCATACATTTTCAGGTTTAAAGGTCTAAACCTCTAAAGGCTGGTAAAAAAAAAACAAGTAGAGGGCAGGAGCTGAATTCTAGAACACTGTTCATGATCTCATGTGTAGCATCTGTGGGAAACCTAAACTCAGTCACATACATATAATCTCACCTGCTAATTCATGTCAGGCCACTGTGAGTGACAGTCACTGGTTTTAAACAGAAGAGCTATGAATTAACCCTTGACATCTTTAACTACATTTATCCCTGCACATTTAGACCAATCACAGTGATGGAGGGACCCCTCTCTGCCGCTGTTTGGACCTGCTGAGGTGAACAGGGTGCGTTTCTGCTGTGTGAGTGTGTGTTGGTGTTTTGGTTGCTTTGCTTTGCTGCAGTTTAATGTTTGAGTAACTCGGTTTTTGTGGGAATTGCATGACACTCAGGCATCCACAGCCATTTCAGCCAAGAGTCAACCAACCGAACGAGTTGCTACACATCAACATTCTTTTGCAAGCACTTTTCTCCATATATGTGAAGGGTGTTGTTTATCTTCCAACTGCTGCTGGAGGTCAGAGAGGGATATCTCTGTAACGTTACCATTTTTGGATGTGATATTACAGAGAAATGCAAGGCCAGGGGTGGGGGTCACTCCTCAGGCTTGAGCAAAAGGTCATGTGACCAGAGGGGTGCTGTGCAATCCCATCAATCAGTGGTGCACTTCACAGATTGACTGAAGTCCCCGCGATGTCTTCTGATTGGAGGGAGACTGTGAGCTCCAGTGGCAGGTCCCCCAATCAGAAGACTAAAATTCAGAAAAGATCCCCTTTAAACAATTAATGATTCTGACCAAGCTCTTCATTATTATCTAGCTTGGCCATTTCTGTTAGCCACACCCATCGGCATCTGACTCCTTCCACTGATTTCTGACTTGTTAACCTGACATTGGAGCACTGCACATTGAATCACTGTGATTGCAACAGAGAGTCACAGTCCATCATTTTCATTGTACAAAAAAAGACTAAAGATGGATTTTAACTTAAATCAACTATCTTAGACATGTAACTAAAATCATTTTTGGATGGTTTATAAAGGCAGAGACCTGGTCTGTGATTGATCCACAGACACCAGCACACACCACAAGTACATATGTCTGTGGATCTACCACCAGGCAGAACATTAGCATCACTACACCCTTACCATAGTACTCCTCGATAAACACGATGCATACTGCCAGATTCCTTACTGTATGCTAATATTTCTATGAAGGACAGGCTATCCGTGAGTTTCTAAGCATGTGCTACTGTTTATAAACAAAGTAACTGCCGAATCAGGATAAAATTGTGTTTATGCTAATATTTTCCAGTAAAGGCTATTTTAAATTAAATGCATATTTTCTTAGATCATAGAAAACACTCTCTACCACAAGGTTAGATCGTATCTTCATCAACAACAAGCCAGACAAACCCTTTAGTCATTTCCAGTGATCAGGTAATTCAGTAATAAAAATACTGTAAACAAAAAACAAAAACAGCACCAATGAGTTAAAAAAAAACAGTTAAACCCATGACACCTGGTGAAACCTCGTGTCATGTGGTGACAAAGTTTGAGTTTTTTAACCAGTACTTTTTTCTTCCACATCCTCTTCCTCTTTCTCTTCTTCCTCTTTGGTATCTGCATCTCTCAGTGGCTGTGGGACAGGAAGAGGGAAAGACGAGTGTCTGTCAACATGAAGCAGAGACATTAAGGCACAGTCTGTGCTACTCTCAGAAACACATTGTAACTGATTAGTCCTTTAGGAAGTGCTCAGGGAGGTGCACTGTAATGTATACTGTGATAGAGTTGTCCTGTAGGACTTCATGGGAAGATGACTCAGAATCTTATTCTGCTGTTCCCTGGAACACACAGCACAGCTGGTGGCTGAACTTGCTGTTTACCGAGCGCCGGGGGTTCCTGGGGGAGGACTTTGGGGAGGGTTTGGGGGAGGACTTGTCATTTTTTGGTTCCTTGCCCTCATTGGGTCTCGTCGCATCTCCGGTCCCTCTCCTCCGCCGGCAGCACATCCACACGGTGGCGGCAAGCACGGCCAGAGAGGTGGCCACCACACCCACAATCACCGCCATCTCTGCGAGACAGGACCCAAATCAGCATCAGCATCATCCGCATCTGTCCTCTGACGTCACATCTGACGTCTCTGAAACCACATCCGCCTCTCTGATCTGTTATCTGTTTCAGACCTCCTCACAGTCTGACAGCAGCCCCAGACACAAAGGCCCACAGAGCTGGGGAACATAAGGGACGTGTCAGTTTCATTACATTTACATTTATTCATTTGGCAGACGCTTTTATCCAAAGCGACTTACATAGGTTATAGTTCTTTACAATGTTATCCATTTATACAGCTGGATATTTACTGAGGCAACTGCGGGTTAAGGACCTTGCCCAAGGGTACAGCAGCAGTGTCCCAGCGGGGATCGAACCGGCAACCTTTCAGTTACAAGTCCTGCTCCTTAACCACTATGCTACACTGCCCATATGAGGGGAGGCGATGTTGATGCTGCGTGGTGCAACACGTGCAGTATTAACATGAAGTAAAATACACCTGCCAATGGAACATTCCTTCCCTAAACATGAGTGAAAAACTTTGACTAACGCCACTTTAAAGCACGGGCTGCAGTCCCTTCTGCCTTTGAGGTCTACATCTTTCACAGGAGAGTGGGTGTTCCTGAAGTGTGTGGTGGAGAAGGGGTGACCCGGAAGGGCTTGCTGTTCTCTCACCGTCACTCGCGCTCGCTGTGTGGGCTTCCATGAGACCAGCAGTAGCAGAACAGGTGCGTTAGAGATCAGTGATGTCACACCGGATCAGTGATGTCACACCGGCACCTGCAAGCCAAGCCGCCCATTTCAAACATCACAGCACAACATTCAACATCATCGCTCATCGCTCCTGCCCCTGCTGATAGCAGGAAATGAAAGGTCAAATGGCAGATGTTTGGTGGAATTCCCAGATATCTGTGTTGAGGTAGCACTACTGTAAACCCAAATACAGTATGGTTGAGTTATATCGCTGCTCGATCTAGAATGATGTACGGGGGGGAGGGGGGGGGGGGGGGGTAACACCCAATTGACAATTAAACGTGTCTGTTCTGAGCTCTCTCGGAGGTGACAGAAACAAGAATACTTTCAGCATGAATTCTCCACCAGGTGGTAGTCGACACAAATACAACTTGAGAAGGGACAAGTCTTTTCTCGTTTCTAGTTCACTAATTTGACACACGTCTAGCGGCAAAGAAAACGAAAACACTTTTTGTCTCACTTTCTCGCCTCAAAACCTTTTTTTGTAAATTTATACAACGTTGTTGTGCGAAACATTACGTGCTTCTGGGGAAATACATACAATCACTTTGCCTTCGAACACTTAAATGTCTTTACAGTGAATTAAGGGAACCGACATTGATAAAGAATGACGTGTTATATTTGGGTGACTTTGGGAGGCCATACTCAATCAAATTTAGCGCCGCCAAATGGATATACAACCTTAAGATATTATCATGAATGAACTGCTGTATATTTGGCAAATTGCTTTATGATTTTAATCATTTGGAACCGTTTAGTGAAACGCTATTTCGTCGTCTGCTATTATTTGAATATTAGAATTGTTTTCTTTTTTCCTTTTTCTTTTAGTCTTCACCATACATGTTACAACGTAACTCCGTGGACAGATTGCGCCTTTGCTCAGAAACATGCAGAATTTCTCCACACAAAACACCAACAGAAGTCTCCTTTAAAGCCGAGTTTCCTCTTTCTGTGCAGTGTTTGGTGTCAGGCTGTAAGGTTAATTGCTCCTGCTTCCCATTTTTCAGACAAAAACATGTTTGTTTGATATCAATGGGGAAAATGTCTTTAAATGTCTGTCAAAGCCACAGCAGATGACATGGGCCATGAGACAGCACAGGGCGGTACCCATTAAGAAGAAAACCAATTTACAGCAATCCTTCCGTTTCACATTAACGGGCTGGGATAAACCGCGGCTAAAAGACTCAAGATCTATCGTACAAGCGCTGAGGACAAATCCATCGATCACTGCGGTTGGGTGTTTCTCTTTAGAATTCATTTGGAGTCTAGCTGGGACAATAAAAACACTTAATAGCGTTATGGCCATTAGTTGCTGGGAGCCTGTCAATTCAGGCTTTTAAAAATTGGAGCAAGTTCCTCTAATTAATGTGACTTGACTATGTATCCGCCCCACTCCAAAGCGATCAAACAGGAAAGGCTTCCAAATTACACGCCTGTCAAAAATCCATGAAATCGCGTGCGACAGATCACGTTTGAGTACTGTATCCTTCATAGTACAGCGTACAGTAATTACAGTTACAAAAAATTAAATTAAGGAACAGTAACCATTTCAATCGACTATTTAAATACAGTAATGAGTAATGAAAAACAGAACACCCAGAATAATACCCTGTTCTGTGGAATTGTAAGTTATTCAAAATGTGCTTAATTTTAAGATGCAAAATCCCATAACCTTTTAAGAATAACTTGATAACAGTGAACGTTTTGCTGCCTCTTAGACTTGCATGTATACTTACAAAAACTATAGATTTAACAAATATTTCAGCCCTTTAATTCCATGAAGTGGTGTCCAACCAGATCGGTTCCCCATTGCAAACACGTACAAACGTATGTGTCACCTACCTACGCAAAAAGTCCTTAGAAGGAGGTGTCCGTTACGATCCTGTCAGAGAGGCCCCGTGAATTTGACCCTGTACAAGCGCGAGCGACAATCAAGCAACCGCTCCGGGGCTGCTGTGTCATTGTCGCCCTTATCTAGACAGAAAACTGGGCGTAAAAGACGTTAGCGCCAGAGCTGGCAGAGGCTTGATTATTCTTACAGAGGCGCGCGTCCTCCAGCTCCCAGGAGTTTGTTTCTCTTGACATTTGTATTCGGAAATGCGTGGTATTGTGTTTTGTTGAATGTTTGTATCACTGTTTTGTCGTGTTTTATGCATTTATTCTTATCATATGTTTATTCTTGTTTATGTATTACTGTTCACCGCCTGCTTCCTGCTGCCCTTGCTGGTCATGCTGTTCTGTTACGGCTATGTTCTCTTTGCGCCTTCATAAGCGCAAAGAGTTCTCTTGCATTCACTGCTCGGGTTTATTACATAGGCTGGACTGAATAAAACTGAAAAAAGGACTGTTCCGTTATGTCCGTCAAATTCGCCGGTCTTCTCCCATCACATTATCCATCTTTTCCATCCGTTTGTTTTGGCACCTCCGGCAGCAGGGAAATTTCCGTTCCACAAGTCCGTTAAAACTGTCACCGCTAGATGCGTTAATTGGATTGGGTGTGCTGTTCGTCTGGCGCTCGGTTTGTGCTGGGCGTCTAGTTCAAATGAAGATGAAAAGTATTTTTCATCTATATTGCGGCTGGAGAAATTAATATATAAAATTTATATTAACAAACGTCTCGGGGCGGAAGCGCTGAACGATGGATGAATGTCGATTTTAGTAAGTCTTTGAGGCCAGTATGCTGCAGTAGTGGTTATCACATGCAGTGGATATTTTGCGGTATCTGGCTTCCTGGTTCATTGTTTCACGCCCTTTTGTCCTTTTCGTTCAAGCACACAGAAGTGTACTTTTGTCTGTCTACTGAGAAAAAAACTGGACGTTGGATGATTAAGATGTCGCTTTCTATTCGTACCAACTATTCTTAAAAACACTGACGATAACAGTTTACTTTTGTTTAATGTCACGAATGAATATATGGGTATATCTAGACAAGACGCGAACAGTTATGGGTGTGCTGTATACATCGCATACATTATGATGACTTAAATGTATTCTCTGTCCTGTTCCAGCTCTGTGTGCTGTCCAGACGAAAAAGAATGATATCCCAGTACTGTGGGCATTGTATTTTTATTTTATTTTTTAGTTTTGGTTGTGTTTTAACTAACATATAGCCTAGTTTTAACAGTGATATTTATTTAGCAATCCCTCCAATCTGAATATTTCTGTGTTGAACTAATTGTGTCCATGTAATCATGCAGTTGCACCTTTCTCCATAGTTTAGGACATTGTATTTTTACACTGCAATAAAAATTCAATCAAAAGTTATTTTAAAATAAAAAGTACAAGATACTTAAGCATTTCATCAAAACATACAGATCCCACTCTCATGGGACACAAGGATTTCCTTTCTATATCAAGGCATTATTTTATAAGGCTCTTCTTTTGAAAATAAAACAAGGTCTGGTGGAGGAAACAGTCAGACAACTGAAAATGTTTTGTAAAACATCACTGAGGAACCAGAGCTCAGTGTTGCCCCGACGTCCAGATTACTAAGTTTGCTGACTGCAAATGGGAATGTCCAAAAATCACATCTGAACATGTCAAGGACCACATGTCCGACCCAGTCAGAACTAGCAGGGATGGGGATGTGGGGACCGATGTGTGCGGCAGGAGACTGACTCTGAGCCCAGACCCAGCGATGGTGTTATAAAGCAGCACTCTGCTCCAGGGTGGTGTCAGACTTGGACAGCAGGGTGGTTTTGGACTTCCCAGACTTCCCTGACGATGAGTAGGACACCCGGTTGCCAGAGGAGGAGTCCCGATCTGCGATGAGCTGGCAGCACAAGGCCTTCCTGACCCTGGCTCTGAAGTCGTCAGAAACGTAGTAGAAGATGAAAGGGTCGATGCAGCTGTTGAAGGTGCTGACGGCCAGGCTGACCATGTAGGGCACGTACAGGTCCTGCTCGTCGGTGATCAGCTCCGAGTTAGTGTAGTGCAGGAGGAGGAGGATGTTGCTGGGGAGGAAGCACACGAGGAAGATCAGCAGCACCAGGACGGTGACGCGCACGGCGTGGGCGTAGCGCTGGCCCCCGGCCAGCAGAGTGCGCAGCACTGCGCCGTAGCAGAACACGATGACCAGCAGGGGGAGCAGGAAGCAGGCGGTGAACAGGGTGGCAAAGTAAGGCTGGAAGAAGGTCTCCTGGTCCACCTCTGGCAAGGCGTCGTGGCAGGTGGTGATGGGCGGGTCGCTGAGCGGGAAGGACTGGCGCGAGAGGAGGAGGGGCAGCATGGCCAGCAGAATGACCACCCAAACCACCGCGCTCATGCACAGGGAAGACCGCCAGCTGCGGAGGGTGCGGGCTCCGAAGGGGTGCACCAGGGCCACGTAGCGGTCCACGCTGACCAGCGTGAGGCACAGCACAGAGCCGTACATGTTCCCGTAGAAGAGGGCAGTGACCAGCCGGCACAGGGGCTCCCCGAACACCCAGTCATTCCCGTGGAAGTGGTAGGCGATGCGGAAGGGCAGCACGGCCAGGAGCATGAGGTCAGTGGCTGTCAGGTTGATCAGCAGCCAGGTGGCCGGTAACCTCTTGGTGCGGAACACCAGGACCCAGAGGGCGATGATGTTGGCGGGGAGTCCGATGAGGAAGGCCAGCAGGTAGAGGCAGGGGATTAGGAGCACGGTGGTCGAGGCCTGGATCTCCTGCTTCTGTTTTTCTGCCAGCACTGTGATGTTACATCTGGAGATCAGGTGGAATGACCGCAGCCCTATCAGGAGAGAAAACGCGTCTGTGAAACCACTCGCACTGACACAGATGCAATGCTGCTGTCCACAGAAGAAGCATAGAGTCTAATTTGTATTGCAAAGGGTTAGCAGAAAGTGTTAGCCTGAGTTAGCATAAAGAATCATCTTGGTTTATCACAAAGGGGTGGCATAAAGGGACAGTCTGGGGAATTCTTCCTTAATTTTTGAAGTGAAACCAGGATAGCAACAGCTGGGTGTTTTGATCTATTTTAAATCCATGTGAGAGGGTGACACTGGGTGGTGTTTAATTTTGGTTCCTGCAACTTCCTCTATGTCTAGTTCTGAGATGTGTAGTTTTAAGATACTCTGTTCCCCAGACACATATACGCATACACACACGCGCGCGTACACACACACATGTTTTCAGTTACACCAGGAATGTGTTTATTTCCACCCTCCTGCACTTAAAGAGCGAGCTAGTGTGAGATGCATAGTTTTTTGTTTTTTAAAAAAAATACTCATAATGAGCTACTGTGAGTGCTTAGTTTTCAAGTGAAAAGGCAAACAATCATTACTGCTAAGTTATTATTACATTGTTGGCATTTAGCAGATGCTCTTATATAGAGCGAATTATATAGGTTTCAATTTTTTTTTACATTACCCATTTATACAGCTGGAGGCAGTTCTGGGTTAATAGCAATGCCCCAGGGGGGAATCAAACTGGCCACTTTTTTGGTTACAAGTCCTGCTCCTTATCACTATGCACATCACTCCTTCAAACAGCACATGGAAGGCATACATGTCCACAAAAATGTAAACCATGAAAATGGTGTACAAATGCCATGGCAAAAAGCACCCAAACCCACTGTATCCACAAAAGACATACACATGTATGCACACATACCGTAAACATACATAAACTGTACATGTACACAACTAGACATGCATGTGCATATACGGAGACACATACAGACACATGTACACATGTAACTTTGCTTTCCATTTGATTCTGCCTTGCTGCCATCAATTAGTATATTACTGTAATAGTATAATACTGTAATACTATGTTGTGTACAACTATATTGTTTAATGTAACACCATATTGTGGTTTCCAATAACAGGAAAACATCTGAAACATTACTTTTTCATACACTGTGTAATTTAAAACAGACCCCTCTGCTATGCGGAGGAAAGGAGCATGAAAACGTTTGCCACTTACAACAGAAAGCACTGCGCAGCAAGCTCCACGCAACTCAGAGGGAGAAACGGCATCTTTTCAGCGCTAACGTTGTTAGCAGCGATATCCCTTTACATTACATTACCTTACATTACATCACAAAACACTGCGCAGCAAACACCATGCGAGTGTCTCTGATGTCGGTCTCGGCTGTAGCAGCTTATCAGCGCAACATCGTCAGCAGTGATTTCCCTGCACATTTCGGCTAATAGAGTGTCAATGTCTGCGTCGGCACTGTCCATGGTGTCCCATATGTAGTGCCGACCCCGCGTCCTGTAAGGCTGATCCGCTGGAGCAGACAGACAGGCGGCCCCGCAGCCCCCTCTCCCCGTCCCGGGGGGCGGGGGGGGGGGGGGGGGGGGGGCTTATCTGAGGAAAAGAAGAAGAGGTGGAAACTTACGGAAGCCCATCTGCGGACACTCCTCCGTGGGAGTGGGGGAACAGCCAGCCAGGAGGACAGCGAGGGGAAGCAGGAGCAGGACTGCCTGGGGGCAGGCTAGGAGAGCCATGGTGCTGCCGTCTGTCTCCCCCACAAGCCTCTCCTTTCCTCTCCGTCTCCTGCCCTCTGGAGTTTCTGCGTCTTTCCCCCTCTTTCTCACCCTGTCTTCTCTTTCTGTCTCTCTTTTGTTAGTCTCTCTCCGTCTCTCTCTTTTTCTCTGTGAAGTGAGCAGGCTGCTGTGTGAGTCTCCGTCTCTCTCTCTCTCTCTCTCTCTCTCTCTCTCTCTCTCTCTCCTTCTCTCTCTCTCCTTCTTTCTCTCTCTCTCTTTTTCTCTGTGAAGTGAGCAGGCTGCTGTGTGAGTCTCTCTCTCCGTCTCTCTCTCTCTCTCTCTCTCCCTCTCTCTCTCTCTCTCTCTCTCTCTCTCTCTCTCTCTCTCTCTCTCTCTCTCTCTCCCTCTCTCCCTCTCTCTCTCTCTCTCCCCCTCTCTCTCTCTCTCTCTCTCTCTCTCCCTCTCTCTCTCTCTCTCCCTCTCTCTCTCTCTCTCTCCCTCTCTCTCTCTCTGCACTGTATGTGAGGCAGATCGGAAGCGTGGCTGCACTTATCATTGTCGCTGTAGGAGAACAGGAAGAGAAGCCGTCTGACCTCCACCCTCCAGGGGTCACTTAGAAGTATGCATGAAACATCCGTTTGTCCCCAGCCTCTTTCCACCCAAGCCCTTCCCAGATTTCCACACAGAGGGCAGCTAGAGGAGACCGAGGCTTCACCATCCCCATAATGGATGGAGCTACCATGCGCTGTCAATCACTACCCAGTATGAACCAATCGAAGACTGCCATGGCAAAGCCACTGTGAGCCACCTTTTCTGAGGTTGTTGGTGCCTCGGTCTGCCAAGCCAGATGAGAAGCAGTGAGTGTGTAGAGTGCTCTCTGTGAGCTACAAGTTGGGCTTTTTACCTCCAGCAATCACGCGCTTCGCTGCTGTAGGACAACCTTCATTGCACTCTCTGCCATGAATGCAAACCTCATGTAGAGAGGAGAGGACTACATGGGTCTCATCTTTTTGCACTGAAACCACGGATTCTGCTAGCGCAGTTGTAGCTAAACTCTTTTGCTTTGCGCCTCCCCAGTTCTGTGTGCAGACGAACCACGTACTCAGTGCTTGTCCAATGTGAAAAGCATGCTCGGGAAGCAGTCAGATGCCATTCATAGCATAGGTGATGTAACATTTGTTTTTTGTTACCTGAACCAAATTGTTTTATTCTCTCTCACAGTCAGAGCCATTTCCTCTCGGAATGCTGGACACCCCAACCACATTTCCTGTACCAGGTTCCAACAACAAAGAGCCCCACCCCCGGTTCAGTTACCTTGGTTCCCTCCCCCTGCCAGACAGCCTGCAGACACAACTGCTGTGAAAGCAATCTAAGAGGAGATGTGCAAAGGTAGCGGGCAGAAGCAAGGCGCCACAAAAACCCTGTGACACCAGGCTTTAACCAGGTTTTGTGGTGAGATGCCTGACCATAACGGGGCATGCCAGGAACAGGACGGCTGCCAGGCATGAGGAGGTAAAAACAGGGGAGGACCCTGCACAATGCTATGCTCCTCACACCGAGCTCACACCCACACGCTTTCAACCACACCGCCTCCGTTTCACCTCGCCTCACTGAAATATCAAGCCTATTAACAACGGGCGGTGTGTAAAGTGGAAACTAAAAGTGTTTAAAACGAATACAGGGTGCATGTTAAGACCACCTCTGTGAATGACGAGAAACGACCGAATCCAGACGTGCACTGGGCTCTGTAAATGTTATTTCAAACTGAAACAAGGTCTGGTGCTGTGGAAAAATGGGAATCGTGCAAGGAGGTGTTGTTTTTTCTTCAAAATGAGGAAACATCTCATACAGCACAAGTGTTAGCCTGGGTCATTATAAAGGTGGTTAACCTGGGTTAGCATAAAGGGGGTTAACCGCGGTTATCATAAAGGGTTAGCATAAAGGGACAGTCTGGGGAATTTTTCCCTCTTTCCCTCTGGTTAGTTTTTGAAGTGTAACCAGAACAGCAACGCCAATGTGCTTTGATCTATTTTGTAACCATGTGAGAGGCAGATAGTAGGTGGTATTTAGGCTTGGTTCCTGCAATTTCCTCTGTGTCTGAGTTCTGAGATGTATTGTGTGATTTATTGATTTATTTGTTGTAAATGACATACTTCTTCTACTCACACATATGCGCACAGCCACACACATGTTTTCAGTTAGACCAGGAATGTTTCCCTCCATCCCTCTGTAGTCAAAGAGTGAGCTAATGTGAGGGCTTAGCTTCTCAGTGCAAAGGCACTCATTACTGCTGTGTATATTCAGAGCTTTTAAAAACAGCCTGAAAGTCTGATAACTACCCTGGGTCATTTTAATAGGCATTCCCTATTAAGGCGTGCCCTCTAGAGGTTGCGCATCTTTCTCCCCCTTCTTTTCTCGTTCACCGTCTCTGTTTTTCTGCCACTCTGACGCCGACCCTCCCTTTCTCACCCTGCCTTCTCTTTCGGCCTCTCTTTTGTCCGTTCTATCTCTCTCCCTCCCTGCTGGACACCCCAGCCACAATTCGTGTGCCAGGTTCTGACAGTAAAGGAGCCCCACTCCCAGTTCAGTCACCTTGGTTCCAGCGCTCTGTGACACCAATGTTCTGTGAGTCCAGGATCCGTATTCAGGTCGGCGCTGCTGCCTCTCTGCTCAACAAGGTAAAGTATGAAAAATAACATTTTCCCTCAATGGTATTACATTGCCTGTCAGGTGCCATTACCATATTTTCGGAGGAAAGCAAAGATTTTATCAAAAAAAAAAAAAAACATTGGAAAAGGGTAAACTGCCAATAAAGCCAAAGCTGTCTCTCCTCCAAAATGTAGCCCTATTCTTGGCATCGAGAGTGCTGCCTTTGTTGTGTTTAGTACACGGCACATCTTTCATCACCTCAAAAGTGAGGAAGCCGGGGTCAGCTGCAGCAGCAGTACTGGGGGATTATGCATTGAGTATAGACGATCAAAATATTTAAGGACGGGGAGAGTTTAGGATTAAAGCACCTCCCAAATGAATGAATGTGAGAGAGATTCAGAACAGCTGTTCCAGTTTAAGGTCAGAGGTGTAAATTAGCAGAAGTGGCGAGTTTTAAACCCTGCTATCCTCATAGCTCACAGAATGCCAGCCGGCTCGTGACGCCGATTGGGTTCTTCAAAACGGCCGCTTCTGGCGTGTTGCGGTTTGTACTGTGTGGGCCACAGGAAGAAGGAAGTGTGGGCCCCGCTGCGGGCGGTCACAGTTTCACCGGTGAGAGATACACTGTGCAGACACACCCGGCAAAAACTGCTAACAGCAATAACGGGAATCTTTACTGTTTTCCTTCCCTCGGCTGTTTTTTTTTTTTAATTCCAGTTATCATGCCATGTATACGTCATCTGCTGGCAAAGTATGAGGAAAATAATAAATCTCCAGTACGTTCGACTTTCGACAGAAGTTGAGGGTTTTTCCTTTGAATAATACAGTGCGGTTTTCCATGTTTATAACTTGCTGTTTTATTCAATGTCAGCGTAGATTAATCTCTCCTTTTACCTCCCCATACAATACACAATATGGTGCATACTGTTTTTAAGATTTACGGTTAGATGAACAAACCACATACAATGATCAAAAAGACCGGGACAGAATGATTCCAAATACTGCTTCACTAAATGTGTGTTAATGTCTCATGCACTTAGGTTGTACAGTATTTTGAGCAAAACGTTCTGCAATTTAGATAAGTGCCAAGCTTCCTGTGCACATAGCTAGAAGAAAGACTTTGTACAGATGAAAAACGCCACCTCCTTGACAGTTACGATAGACCCTTTGAGATGAAAGAGATGCAGCTGAGGAATTTTGCATTCCAGAGTCTGCACTGAGATTCTGCTAGACAGGGAGAGCATTGTGAAGCAGAGGAGACCAAAAAAAGCCACGATTCAGCAGGACGCATATGACTGAAGAGACACTTATCATACTGTGCAACATTCTCATCAGACAGTGACTGTGTCACACCAGTGTAGCCTACAGAGTGGCAATTATCATGGTCTCAATCAAAAATAGTTAACATGAATGATACTATTATTTTTCTTACACTTCTAAAAGCATTGTGTAAAAATACAGTGCATTCAAATACTCCTCAAACATGGAACAAAATGTAAGTAAGAACATTTCTACATTAAAGGAAAGAGAAATCTTTTAAGATATTAATGTCTTTTTTATACATTCATGTGTATTTCCATGTGAAAATCAATCCTCTTGGACAGATGGAGGTAAGGTGCACTGTTATGGTAACAATAACAATGCAGGTTTAACAGTTGGTTTGTGTAAAGAATGTCTACAAAACGTCACGTGTGCCTAAACAACGATCTGTCTTACCGGTCGCAGAATGAATCCCACATGGTTACACAATCCCCACCTGTCAAATACCCAGGGACTGTGAGAAACTCCAGGTCTTTCTGTGTAAATACTGACACACAAACAGATGTGTGCATTCATTCACACTCTTAGGCAGGAAAGAGAGAAGTATAAATGCATCATTTTACTTCAATTTTACATCAATAGTTCATATGCTCAGTTTAATGAAAATGATTTTCATAAAATCATTATTTAGCAAGGGGGTTCAATTGAGCACAAGTTAAGAAAGGTAAGGTAAAAAGAATAAAATAAGCTTTTCTTTTTTAAAAAAATTAACTAGTGTTCAGAAAAAGATCCAAGTAATGGATTATGTGGTAGAAGGACCCATTCTACAATCACAGTTGAACCATCTACACATGGTAAAATACTGCAATAATCATTGATTTGGTCTCCATAGTTACCAGCTGGCCTGCCTCCTGCTTCATTCCTTGATTGAGAAGCTGAAGAATATCCTCTTTGAGAAGTGTGTCCATACTCATCTTTAATTAGACAGGAGCGTGTTCATGACCTCACCTCCACTTTTCCTGAAAGTTGTTTTGCAACATGACACACAGCAACATTTCTGTAGATTTTATCATGGCTGTCTGATGCGGTTTCTTAGCCACCCGTTCTCCATGTTTTCAAATACTCAGTTTGGTCTAAAAGTACATCAGTAGATAAGGACTTTTTTGTCTCTGTTATCTTTCTTTCAACCAAGAAAAACACTTTCAGCCATTCTGCCTTAAAAAGAAAAAGATAGGGTATCTACACACTTTCAGTGCATAGATTTCTCTCGTGGACATTGTTTTACAGCTATGATTGCAGGACTGGTTACCCACTTTATAACTGTCTGGCAGACCAGGTGCTTGCATTTGATATGTTCTTGAAATCAGAAATAATTTTTGTAAATGGAGCAAAGCTGGTTCAGGTGGGGGTCTCCTTGGGGCAGGGCAGCAGCAGGCATCCTCTCTGTTATGTGACTTGCTTCTTCCGATCTTCTCCAGCTGCTGGGTACGTGAAATGCAGTGATGTGCAGAAATGGGTTATGCTTGCTGTATTTTCCCTCCACATATTTGTGGTGGTTCGCTCCACCGCCGCAGCCTGTGCCAGTTTGCCATGGGCCTGGCAGCCACTCCGCACGCTCTCTGTAGCTCACTGCTGGTCAGGCCTGCTGGCTGTCGGTATGTTTACGTCTGGGATACCAGTGAAAGTCGGCCTGTTTAATTGCGCATTCTCCTTCACATTGAAAAAGGTATTGGTGGCATTTTCTGGCAGGGCGGGAAAGCTCAGGCTTTTAATTTGACAGTGCCTCTGGTAGGCTAAAAGTGAGTTTGTTCAGTTGCTGTGCATCTACTCACATGCGCTGTGCCGTGCAGACAGCTAATTCAGCTAACAGGAAGGGCACGCCAAACCTAAATGCAGCCATTCTGTTAGAAGAGGAGAGGAAAGAGGCCTCGACAGCAGTTGAGAGGGGGTGAGTGAGGTGGGAGCTGGCACAACGCCAGTCGAGTGGTACTGTGCAGATTTTAACATTTGCCGAGGCGTTAATTTTGAAGCAAAGTGTCTGCCGTTAGTGTTTGTAATAGACCGGGCACACAGCTGCCGTGGTCCTGAGTGGACTCCCCATCCATTCCGCAGTAGAATTTTGGAACGTTTAAAGATAGTGCTGCAGACTGCAGAACTGTTCACATGTAAATATTATCTTAAAATCATGTTTATTTTTGTTTTAAGCGGTGTAATGTGGATTTGGTGTTTATTGCTGTCATGGGCGGAGTTTTGATCACAATCAGTAACGGTGCTCCATTTTCAACCACTTCCTGCAGTTTATCAGATGACATTACATTACATTATAGGCATTTAGCAGACGCTTTTATCCAGAGTGACTTACATCAGTTACAGGTTTTTACATTTATACAGCTGGATATTTACTGAGGCAATTGTGGGTTGAGTACCTTGCCCAAGGGTACAGCAGCAGCATCCCCGTGCCCCCAGCAACCTTTCAGTTACGAGTCCTGCTCCTTAACCACTATGCTACACTGCCGCCCCACGTATCAGATACATCCTAATTTGTCTATAAGAGGCAGATGTTTCTCTTTATGTATGCAAAGCCAATGTCACAATATTTGCTGTGAGAATTGAGAGCTGTTGCGTGAAACGACTGTGTGCTATGTACCTTAGCATTACTGCTCCCACACCATCTTTCCTCTGACAAACAGTAAGTTGAATTATCCTTCTGGCCAGTCCTGGTCCTGCCTGCCTTGTGTTTTGAGTTTATTTACCAATAAAAATTTTATGGTCTGTTGCAGCACTCCTGCCTCTGGGTTGCTTTATGACTACGTTCGTTGAAGAGCTCCACCAGGTGGTGAGTTAGTGTCACTGGTCCTGAAGGTGGTGCGGTGGCTACACTTTCTACACTAATTAGAATTATGTGTACAGTAACATTATGTTGAGCTCCCGAAGGAATAATAGACCAGTAATGGCTAATTCTCTCCATCAAGACAATTTCCTCAGTTCAAGGAGAACATGAACACTGTTAAACTCTGCAAAAGAACACTGATACCATCCCAGGGTGGGTTCTCTCCAGCCCCCAGCTCAGTGCTGGTGCTTCTGTGGTGTGAAAGAGAGCTTTCACCACCTCTCCCTTGAACCTAAATGTTAATTGTCAATCATTGTCAATTGTGTTCACCTGTGTTGATTTGTAAGGGAACTGGCCTATTGGCTAACGAGCCACACCTTACTAACCTGTAAGAAGCCTGATTAAACACAGGTGTGGCTGCAGAGCAGCAGGAAGGCTCAGTTGGGCTGTGTTCAACACTGCGTACCGTGCACCGCACAAGCATATACTGTATACTGCATGCTATTTTTCAGTGTAGTACCCAGTATGCGACCATTAATGATTATATTTGTAGCATGTTACATTGTCGCGTGAAATCATTGCGAATTTAGAAATGTCCAGATTTCCTCGTGGTATTTTCCAGTTAGACGCCACTAGCATTCTCACGAGTGAAAAGTATTGACAAGTTCATGAAAAGTATTCACAAATTGAAGTATTTTCAGGTTTTTTCTTTTCAATGTCTTACTGTCTTACCTTTCGGTGGTACGGGCACATAACGTGGCACGGAGGAGGAGAAGGGCTACTACAAAAAAAAAAAAACATTTTGGCCATGATATTTGAGTATGAATACAATGTAAGTAGCCTACGATGCTAGCTTGCAAGCTTAACTTTTTATGGTGTTACACCTGTTAGGCTACATAGATAAGTAATAAGGTAAAAATGATTATGAAAATTCACAAATAATTATAATTTTTTTAATAAGATTTTCTGTGAGAAACAATTGATAGTTTAATTACAGATATCATACAGTTTTAGATTTCATGTAATGGAATTACAAAGGATCATATTCAAGTCAATCAATTATAAGTGAATATATAAATTATGAATATGTTATAAATATATACAAATAAATATATGTTTATATAAATACAGTCGTCTCGTTGTCCGCCATGTTTTTCAGCTTTTTACCCTCAAAATTACGTGTGATGTCTACAACCGCACTTCCTTATGGGATATAGTAGGCGAGGTAGACTGGTCTGATGCATACAGGTGAGATTTTTCCAAATCGGTACATCCTCCAGGTATCTTTGGCGTACTGGAAATTTCATTTCATTCACATACTGTATACTACATACTACATTTGGTCAAAATCAGTACACACTGGTAGTATAGTATGCGGTTTCAGATACAGCCTTTGTCTCTGCTTTTGGTTTGGATAGGCTGGTTTCTTCACCTTTGGTTTGTCGTGTTTTAAAATGAATTATTGGTTTCTGTTAACCTTTTGTTATGACAGGCCTCAGTCTCCATCAGAGCAACCAATCATCTGCTGTGTTTTAAATCCAGAAAATGAGAGGGGGAGAGGTTAGGCAATTCTGCCCTAAAAGACAACTGCATCTGAATGCAGTGTAATGGTCAACCTGAGAATTACTGTAGATATGCTGCTTAATATTTCTGGTGGATGAGGCTTTCACTCGACAGTCAAACACAGAACTAAGGAAGTGCTTCATTTTAAATAGTTACAGTCTACCTAAGACCCATGGCATGAGAAGTATAGTTGACCCGTAAATCCATGTACCCTCATCAATCGTAAGAACATAAGAACATATCATGACAACAATAGGCCATTCGGCCCAACTAAGCTCGCCAGGGTTTTAGATACAATCCAAAGATTATAAAAACCTGTTCTGGATATCAGCACAGACACACACACGTGCTGTCAGGACTGGGGCACAGACACACACACACACACACACACACACACACACGCACGCTGTCAGGACTGGGGCACATGTACACACACACACACACGCTGTCAGGACTGGGGCACAGACACACACACACTGTGTTATGAATTGGAGGGGAAAAGTATGTGGGATTCTTTCAAATACAAAGATGCTTTGTTGGCCAATAGAAGAATCCAGTTTGCTTTGATGCACCCACTCTGTTGTACAGGCCACCAGCCAGGCTTTCTGGTTTCCCATTGAAAGGCTAAATATAGAGTTGATTTGTTGACTCTGTTTTTTCCCACTGTGCTTACTGCATTTTTGGGGTTTCCCATCCCCTGCATATTTATGTTTGTAAATTATCAAAATGAGGCGTGGTCAAATCTTGACCATGTCTCTGGTGGCTGTGGGGACCTGGAGGACAGTTCTGGCCAGAGACAACAAGCTGAGATTCGGAGAGCTGACCTGTGCTCCACCTGGCTGGGAGATCTGACCCCTGCTGGGTTTGGATCTCCCACACACCCAACACTCTCTGAGTTTAGGCAAAGGAGGCTCGTTTGGATCAGTTTTCCTTGTCATTCAACTAAATTTTTTATTTTGAGCCAAGGGGATAGCTCCAAACAGAATACATGACATCATTCATCACATTCAGAATACATGACATCATTCATCACATTCAGAATGCATGACATCATCCATCATATTCAGAATACATGACATCATTCATCACATTCAGAATGCATGACATCATCCATCACATTCAGAATACATGACATCATTCATCACACACTCAGGGTACATGAAAGTGATCAGAATTACTGTTTTCTCCTATGCGGCAAATATTACCACCACCAGACATCACATTTCCCCCATGGCAGCAGCATCCTGGACATATAGAATAACACTGTAATAGAGTTACAATTTTAATCACCATTAAGAATTATTTTTATGTTCTTTTTATGTCCTCTGTAATCGGAGGCAACAGGAAGGCTCACAGGCTGTGGAATAGTCATGTGATTGTCAGCGTGCTGTCCAATAAAAACACTTATATCTGCCAGATGGGCCTTCCACTCTCCAATAAGAGCACTTCCATGTCACATTTACATTTACATTTATTCATTTGGCAGACACTTTTATCCAAAGGGACTTACAAGTGAGGTACGATACAACACAAGCGAAAAACCATACAGAGTCAACAATATTAGAAGCACTGCACGACAAAGTTCCAAAGGTTGGCCAGGCAAGGTACAAACTAGCAGGTAAAGCTAATGTGTGTGTTAAACCATTAGATTTTTTAAAAATTTTATTTTATAGTTTAGTAGGAGATAGTTTTTAGTTCCACTGTCCAATAAGAATATTTCAGACTTCCTGTTGCATTTTGGGACCCCTATGAGTACATCCCAATCTCCATCTGAGAACACAACCATGTAGCCTTGTAATTTTCAGCAAAGTAGTTTTTAACCTGTCCTTAAACATTTAGTCCATTATTTTATACCACCACCAGTGGTCCCTCTAACCAATAAAATACAAAAAGAGGAAACTAACACCTGCACCCCGTCACCCAAGAAAAATCCAAGTACCATGTTTTTGAAATAATTTTTTTCAGTTTTTCTTACAAATGCATTCTTATTTTGACCTGATAAAAAATAGGTGTGTCCCCTCCATGTTGGCAGAGATAAGCCCTTGAACCCTCCCCAGAAATGCTCTCTGAATAGATGGTTCCACAGAGAGTTCTCACTCTGACAGCTTGAATCATACTGTGGACTGTGCTGCATAATGTCTCAGCCCTGAATGCAGCTCAGCCGCTCAGAGCAGATCCAATGAATGAACTTAAACAGCTCATTCAATAAGCAGAGTCCAGTTCCACCAAACAATGAAGTCAGACGGAGTGTGCTCCGTTTGCGCCAGAGCCGGCTCTTTTGTTACTTCTTCAGATGTCCACCAGAGGGCGAACTCTGACAATTAATCGGCTCGGCAGCGTCATGGCCGCGTCAGGAACAAAGCCTGTCACTGAGCCGCTGCTGTTGGTGGCTTTTTTGGATGGGATATTCTGCCTACAGAGCTGAGCACACTCCCTCGCCCGGCACGTGATGGCTGTGCCCTAGGGTACGCCCCTCCCCACCCCTCAGTCACGCCAGTGACAGCTGCAGTTTTATAAGGTAGGCATACACATTTACTGAGCAGGAATGCTTCATTAGGTGTATCCAGTTGCAAAGCATCGAATGGTACGGTATTCACTTGCACTCAGTCATCAGTCCTATGCCCAGTGGCGTCGTTAGGTCCGATCATTCGGGGCTATAGCCCCGTATATTTTAAGCCTAGCCCTGAATATTTTCACCCTGTAAAAGGAGGTGCTTATAGCAAAGCAACAGACAGCCTGTGTAACAGAGCAGAACTTGACTTGCAGCATCTGAAGGTGTGATAATATTTATTTATTATAAAGGTATAACCTCCCCAACCTACCAATGCCGATATCTCTTCAAAAAAAAAAAGACAAGCCCCAGACTTAGCCCTGGATCTTTTCAATAGCGAGAAACGTCCCTGCCTATGCCTTATCATAGGTTGTATTTGCAAAATCCTGTTTTAGGACCAAGGTGTACACTCACAGTCTCCAGTGACAATCAGCAGTTATTATTGGTAATTATTGACCATGCCCAAGTCTAGTTAGACCACAGCGTGGTGAAGTGGTGAGAAGCAGACTGGGTTGTCCAAAGGCTGTGTTGGTCTTGTGCGTCTCAGTAGTTTACCCACAGTGCATCAGTGAACATCCAGCTGCACAAACGGACAATATGTAAATAGTGTAAGTCAGTCTGGGTCTGAGCGTCTGCTAAGCGATGGATGCAGCGCAGTTAAAGGTGCTGTGTGAAGGCCGTTTGTCCTGGCATATCTCTGTTCCTTTAATCAGCGCTCAGCCGCCTGCTGCTTCCCCCGCATGACTCTGCTGGCCTGTCGCTTTCTCCCAGGCCGGCTCGGAGCGACAGTAACAGCCACAGCTTACACATATCAATTAGCCTTTCTCCACGCTGTGTAATTCTCCCTGCCAGCGCTAAGCTAGATGATTCCTCCATTTGAGTACCTGCATATCTCTGTGGAGCCAATTCACAGTCTCCACCCCCCGTACACACACACACACACACACCCCCCACCACCACCTTCCACCCACATCCTCTAAACAGCCAAACAACAGCTGCAGTGCCCTGCATACTGAGAGAGTTCACCCACCACAACCCCAGCACAATAATCTACAATCCCAGAATTCCTGCTACTGCAGCAACAATCCCAGAAGTCCTGCCACTGCCACAACAATCCCAGAATTCCTGCTACTGCCAGAGCCATCCAAGTGCCCCTTTGAGCAGATTAACTTAGAGACATCCCATTCTGTTATTCTTTGCACCTGTGGTAAGTAGTGTGTCTTCAAACTAACATAAATTTTTATCACAAAAGGAACCATTGGAAATATCGAACACATAAAACCTACATTTTTAGTACACTGTCATTGGCAAATAAATGACTGGCTTCCTGACTCCTGTGCAGTTAACTCAACACACACAATGCAGCGTGACCTGTGAGGGACAGGCCTCTCCCAGATAAGGCTAGTCTAAAAAGGTCAGACATATTTTGCTCTTTGGCATGAATCCTAGAACAGTGTTTGCCTTGTGTACTTTATAATTCAGATGACTGAATTACCAGCAACTGATTATCATCTCTGGTTCCAGGTGTTGTTGAGCTCTGTGTTTGGTGCATCACCTATCAGGGGAAACCCCTCATCCTCTTTTGCATGCATTTTGCAGGGACACCTTGGGAGCCTGGTTGCCAGCAACACCCTAGTCTGCACAGGTGTTCCTGTGATCTAAGGCCACCTCTCACCCATCTAAAACATTCAGTCTACCCATTGCAAATACCCGTTCAGCAAATACACTCACAGTGACGGTGTTTACTTTATTGCATTATTCAGTGGAGATCATGCAGGGCCTTATTGTGATTTCTCTTCGAACAGCACCATTCAGGCATTTTATTTTAATAATTTAGGTTATTTCGGGGGCGCGCTGCATTAGATGTCGATGTCGCTAGAGGATGATGAATATGTGGAACAGCGCCATCATTTCCTCAGGTCGCCTGGGCGCAAGTTTCGGCGTGATTGTACACGCGCCAGTGTCGCCCCCCGTCTCCCTCACCCATGTGCGCGAGCCCTGCCTCTCCCGTCGCGCGTGCGCACAGCGCTGCACTGAAAGAAAAAGACAGGAACGGATTCATAATATCGGATTGTTTCCGACAAAAGGCGTCGTTGCACGCCAGGAAAAAAATAAGCAGAACGGTACAATTTTAAGGTAACGTTGTTCGAGGGCAGTTAATGGACAAGGTGGGTAGCGTGTTCGGGAACCGTAACAGCAGATCAACGCAAAAATTAGTAAATTAGCTGATAGCTCGGTGGCAAGCTAGCTGGATGTTAGAGCGAGGATAGCTAATTATGATCATAAAGCAGAAATGACAGCTTTTCATTTTTTTAATGAAATATATCTGTTGAAACGTCGAGCGACGACGAGAATCACTTTCTGATTGAATCATATTTGAATGATTAAATAATACAATTCGATTGTGCATATTTGGGCCAGCAGAGTGGTTACCATGGTTAAAGGTGAAAAATGCACGTTTATGCTGCTAGCAAACGGCTGTAGTGATACTGATCTTTGTCCTTGATTTGGTAAAGTCTTTGTTTTTGTATTAGAAATGATTTTCTTACAAATAACAAAATGATGCACTGGGGCATTAATATTTAATAACTGGCTTTCTTGGTCACGAGAAAAATATGAAATCCGCAAAGAATATACTGTAGGTGGTCACATTTTTTATTATTAATTTATGCTGTCAGCCTGCCTGAATGTAATGTCCGTTTTTTTTTCGTCCAAAGACAGCGTAGGCGACGCGTACACTGGAATAGGGAAATGCTGTGAAGAGGACAGCATGTTTTTGTTGCGGAGCCCCGCATCGACGCTGTGAAATAAGACTGCGCTTCACTCGTCTTTGCTTTTTGGATAGTGTCGCGGTTCAAGCCCTGAGAACGGATTGGCTTCAGAAAGGGAATACAACGATAAGACAATCCAAAGATGCCGAAAAAGTGGAGCGCATTGACGCCGCGCCGATGTCTCCCCGCATTCGTGCTCGTCCTGGCGTTCCCCAGGTGTGTGCTGTCAATATCGGCCGACAAATCCATCGGCAGCAAGGACGACTATTTCAGCGCCACGGTCAACGCCACGGTCCTGGATTCCAAGGGCAACCCTAAGCAGATTCTGACCAAAAATGACGGGAGGTACGGACAGAATTCACCGAAAACCGACGCCAAAGGAATCGTGATAGCTCCTGCGCCCATTTTCGGAGGTAAGTGACCCTCCACAAGTGGCTGTGGTTTGGTCCAAATGGCGAAATACCCGTAAACATCGCGGGTAAACAGGATGCACATTTCCAAGTGCATTTTGAGTAGGTGATGGTGACTGCAGTGTCGGGTGCATTCATAGTCAGTAAATGTTTTTGGATGTTGTGGGACATTATTAGATAGGACATAACGTGGTCCGCACTTGAACATTTATATGCAGCGGTGTTTTAAACCCTCGTTAAAAGTGTTGTTGATGCGTACTTTGGAGCGTCAGCGAAGGGGAAAGTCCATGTGCTTCATCAGCGCGGCGCTGGCGTCGCTCCGCCTGGGGCGGGTGAAATCCGAGTGTTCCCTGATAATAATTAACACTGCTCTTCCCAAATTCGCAGTGCTGGGACTTCTATCCCTTCCCAGACAACGACGTTCAAAGCCCTTCGGATGCCAGCCTATGGCTGGGGCGTCTGAAGAGGCGTTTGGCTGTGTGTCGGAGAAAGGTGTAAACGCCAGAGGCCTTGGCCTTGACACTGATCAGGGCTCGGTGTGTCCCGTAAACGGTGCTGGGCGCAGTACGGGCCAATAAGTTGCTTTGCTTCATGTGAATCTCTGGCTTCAAAATTAACAACGTAAAAACAAACGTTTTCGGACTTTTGAAAAGAATGACACAACAATCAGCTTCAGTTGAAATATTGATGTTTGGGTCGCAGCCGACTGCTGCCAAAATCACAGTCGTAACTGTAATGTATTTGTTTTTTTATCTCAATGTTCTGCAGTACTTTTGCGGCACGCTTCAATGTAGTAGTGAACATTTCCCAGCTCATTTGAATTTTACGTTTTGTAAGACTGGTGTGTTTTCGGCGAGGTAAGGACAAAGTGAGATTTACAGGCAGTTTTTCCATCTGGGGATGGAAAAAAGTCCAAGTCCTCGAGAGAAATTATGGCTTGCCCGCGTGCACCTACAGCAGAGCGCACGTGGCGCAAAAATATTTACACTTCGTTTTATTTGATTAGAAAATGGCGACGTTGATGACACCTCTGACTGCCTAACTACCCACAGCTTTTTTTTGTTTAAAAAAAAAAAAAATCGAACTGCACAAAAATATGTACTTTGAATTACAACATCAAGATGGAGTAAGATGTCTCTTTAATGAACCACAGTCAGTGCGGTCACTCCAGGAGGTTGGAATCATTTTGTTGTTGACAGAGAGAATAAGGCAGCCCCTTGTCCCAGAGTACCACGTTAGAGCACCAGGCCTTGTCTGACACGCTGCTTCTCACACTCTTGTGTTCTGTATTAGATTCGCATCTCGGCGACAGCGGAAACCTCGTCTATTTCCTCTGTCTTCATCTGCAACACATTTTGTGTGTTGCATTCTTTTCTTTTTTTGCAAGCTCTGGCACACTCACATTTTGAATGTAGACTCCTCTCAGTAATCTGGGCCTGCCTCTGTACTCAAAACAAGACCCCATCATGATTTTTGGTTCACTGCTGTTTGCAGGTAGTACTTGGTAGCGTTGCAGAGCTCTGATCTGTTTAATCTAAGCTTGTGCTGGGGTGTAGATATCGGCAGTGCCAAATGTTCCCAAGGGCTTATGAGCCTCGGCAGAAGCTTATCAGCTCTTGAGGAGGAGAGGTTTGTCCCGGAGCGTGACCGTGCGGGCTGTTTCTGAGGGGAGTCTGTGACGTTCCTGAGCACAGGCTGATAATTAAACCTTCACACGCCCCAGTACCTGTCTGTCTGCCCGAGTCCCCACACGCCTGTGCGTAAAGTCAGCTGCTCGTTCTGTTTATCTCTCGTACTTTCAGAACCACCAGCGGGCCCCATAAGCAGCCAGGGCTGTCTGGTGCGTTTTACACGGTTAGGTTTAGTCGTTCACTAGGTGCTGTTTACACAGTGCATATGAGGTAGATGAAAAGTAGTTTAGGCTGGAGCATCATTCATAACACAACTGAAAGTGTCACTGTATAGCACAGTGGGGGGTTTTGGGTGGGGGTGGGGGGGTGTTCGGTAGTCAGAGGTTACTAAATGGAGAACCCTGGCAGGTTTGCCCAACATCCAGGAAATGCTGTCTTTGGGCTTAATGGTCAAAAGAAGACCTTTGATTTTTTTTGCACGTAGACGGACAGGCTCATTCTTGTGTTTTAATGGTGCTGGAGTGGCCCTGTCCTTGGGCCATGTTGGAAGGACACAGGCACATCAGTGTATTGATGAGCTGGTGTCGTATTAGCTTCCCAGCGGTGGAGGCCGTGCTCCAAATCCCATGGCAGCTGGGCCTAATCCATACTGCAGTTACAGGGTATGCAAAAAGCCTGGGAGCTCTGAAAATGGACAAGCTTCCAGGGTTATGACAGGGCCAAGACCGATGCCCCCATTTCGCTGCTGTCAGCTGCATTTCGTAAAGTGGCTGAGGGGGGAAAAAAAGCTGCAGACAGGGAATTTAAACAGGCGTTTTTATGTTTTAATCGGCCTGTTTTGATTGTCCTGAATCGTGGTCGAAATGATCCAGGTCTGGAAGGAGCTGCTTTCTTTTTATGTTGTTGTTGTGTGCAAATGTTTGCGGCTGTGTGGATGGCAGGTTTTAGCAGAACGGGAGGAGGGTGGTGGTGGCTGGCAGGTGCTGGTACTGTTTGCTGCCCGCTTGTTGTGAGTGCAGCGAAGCGTTTCCTCTGGTCACTCCGGCCGAAGGGTTTGGGTTGACATACGGCGCTGCGTGCACATGTCACTTCCTGCTTTGCGTGTTTACTGTGAGATCACAAAGAGGGAAGTAAAACGTTGCACAACCACAGCGTTAACAAGCCT
Organism: Megalops cyprinoides; assembly: GCF_013368585.1. Lineage (NCBI taxonomy): Eukaryota > Metazoa > Chordata > Actinopteri > Elopiformes > Megalopidae > Megalops > Megalops cyprinoides. The sequence goes on along the minus strand of NC_050598.1, from coordinate 31,445,883 downwards.
TTCAGAAGCAGAGCCCTGTTAGCAAGGCTGGCAGATACCTGCTCTCAGCTGGAGTAACCTGGCCCAGGCCTGACTGGGAACTCTGCTGTATTAAAAGGTCGTGAGGCTTGTGAGATACCTAACAGCAGCTACTGTTCGATCCTGTGGCCATCTCTGCCCCTTTCACATGGGACCCCAGAGCGCTGGCAGTCATGCTGATGTGCTCTGGGTCTGACCTCCCCGGACATGGCCCTGGCGGAGGGGGGTCACGCTGTCGGGCCAAAAATGGGTCAGGGCCGGCGGCGCGATCGACCGCACATCTGCAGCTCTGCTGAAGCTCAGCCCACCAATGAGGCGCGAACAGCGGCCACGATGCGCGTTCAGGGACGCGCTTTTTCAGGCGTGTGAGTTCTGCTTCTGATGACGAGCTTGCTGTGCGTCTTGCGTCTGCTCAGAAGGGGAACGGGAGCGTTTGCCCCGTGCGCTCGGCCTTCTGTTTGCCCAGGTTCCTCTTCAGCTGCTTGCCTTGTTTGTGGCCGTCGTTGGGGGCCCAGCTGGAGAGAGCGCTTTGGAGGAACTGCGAAGGATCGACGAGGCTGATTTAACAATGGTGTTGTTATTCTTCAAAGGGTAACTGTGGAGCTTCCAAAGGCGCAAGCTACATTTCGTTATTTCAGTGAAGCCTGGCTGTTACTTTATAAGGGAAAATTTCTCATTCAGGGGGCTGCAGGCTGACTTAGTTCAGCGTAAATATTACCACTACTTCACTGGATTTAACATTTTGTTCTCCATGCAGAGTACTACAGTAAATCCCCAGTTTCTGAGGCGCATTGTGTGTGTGTGTGTGTGTGTGTGTGTGTGTGTGTGTGTGTGTGTGTGTGTGTGTGTGTGTGTGTGTGTATTTGTGTATATCCTTTACATCTTTGCCATTTTCTGACCAGGTTGCAGTATCAGTTCAGGGGTTCATGGTTGTCTTTGGCCGCTCGGAGGGTCAGAGCCATAGCAGGAAGGACCTTCTCTTCTAATGGGTTGTCGAATAGTCTATAAAGACACTTAGATGAAATGGTATGAATTTAAGATGCTGATAGATAAGATCAGATCTTAATGGGGGGAGGCTCAGGTACATTTAATCTGCCTCCACTTCTTGCTAATGTAGCAGGCTGTGCTTTCTGCTTAGCAGAAAGCAGAGATGTAGATACTGTCTCTATCACACAGACTGCAGTGTACCTGTGTACTAGTGTACAATGTGGGCTGCTTCATCCACAGTGCAATAGCTATTTTTTTGCTACAGGTTGCAGTGTATATCTGATGCCATCCCCAATACAGAGGCAAAGAATTTGATATTCAAATGTTCTCTGGCCCCCACGATGGAACATTCAAATAATCACAGCCTGTCTTTGTCTTCGAGCACTCGGTCGGTGCAGAAACCTGTTCCCCTCTGTATGAGTGCTGACTGCAGAGAGATCTGTGCTCGTACACATTCAGACAGGAAAATGAATAATGTCAATTCATTACTGAATTATGTGAATTTCATGCCGGGGTCTGATGCTCTGTGCTTCGCAGATATTGATGAGAAAAATGAATCCATAACAAACCTCATTTAATAATTGGCAGTCATTTGAATACTCCTCCGAGTAATGGATTAGTGACCTGGTGATTGAATTTGTTCCTATCTGCAGTGAATGTCTGAGTAAATGGAGTGAAGTATGTATCTGTGCTCTGTGGAAGGCAAAGGGGTTTGTGTGTCTTTGCAAATTTTACTGTTCAACCTGTGGGCCAGCAAAGGGTGTCTGCCGTCTATTTTTACCTGTGCTGACTGTTGTGTTTTCACTGCCTGTGTGAATGTACTGTGCTCCAGTGTCCCAAATATCACCTGTCAGGGGAAAGATCTGCGTATGAAAGGACAGCATTTTTTTTTTACAGAGGAGTAAGCTGGCCGTAAAATATTGTGAAAGTCACCATTTTCTTTGATAAATAATACCACATGGAGGGTAGTGTATGCTATGTATGTGGCCCTGTGCTTGGAGGGAAATGAATACGCAGTCTGGTGATTGAGTGCGGTGCGTTTCCTGTTTGGGCCGGTGTTTTGCAATGCGCTTCCTGTTTGAGTGCGTGCCTGCAGGACAGCACAGAGGGGAGACTTGCTGCAGGCGTCCGGTCAGAGCTGCTCGGTCAGCGATGAGGCGTGGCGCTCTGAGAAGCGAACGAGGCCTGTTCCTGGATCAGTTTGGCCGTCTCCGCCGCCTCCTATCAGTTAACCCTGTGGAGATCTCTTACCAGGTGGCACAGGCCAGACCAGCACAGGGAACATGCTGCAAACAGCAACGAAGGCAGCCAATAGGAGGTCAAACAGAGGGCACACAGCCAATAGGAAACTAGACAGGGAACAGGCACCCAATAGGATGTCAATGATTACAGAAGTGAAATGATGTCACCTTGTTCAGTGTGTTGACTGTGTGGATGGGGCAGCTGGAGTGAGCTCAGGCCTTGGAGGAGGGTTACTCGGTCCGCTGGGGTGTTGATGCCCAAGATGGAGGGCCGGAGAGCCTACAGGCTGCTCTCAGTGTTAGCCCTCTGTCACACTGGCAGTGCTGTGCAATGCTTACAGCTCTCATAGCCGCGTCAGGCTAACATTCTCAGCAGCAAAGCGCATGTTCAAGTTTTCAGTTCAGTTCTCAGCATGTCCCACACCAAGCAATCCGATCAGGTTTTAACGTATCTGATTAAACGTAATTTAGCTCTTACAGGTTGTTGTTAGTAATGTCTAAGCATATTAGAACGATGCAAGATACACTAATAGTTCTGGTATGGACCATGGGAACCCCATGACATAATTTTGCTGTTTTTCATCAGTGTTGGGCTCTTCATGTTGGTAAGAAGTGGATATGTTGTGTTTAATGATAATTGAGGTTAAGCAGTATAAATTACTGAAAGTTTGAGTTTAAAACAGGCTGCCTGGATGCGTGGAGTGCTGTTTTTCAGTCTGATGCATGCTGGCTGTGGGCCTGGTAGCTGTTTATGGTTCTCTCTGGGATGTGCATCCGATGTGTGTTGCCCTGACGGCCTTTGGGAGTGGCTCTGAATAAGAGCGTCTGCAGGGGGAAATGAATTAGTTATGAGGCTAGCGAGGGGCGGAGGGGGCGTGGCCTGGTGCTGCCGTGGTGATGGGGGGGAGAGGCTGCATTTCAGACATGGAGATGATTCCCTGCCCCCCCTCTCTGCTGTGGCGGCACCCAGGTCCTGCTGCGGGCCTCTCCCCACGCAGCTGAGGTTGCTCCCCTGAGTTCGCTCTGAGACAGTATTTGCATGGCGTTTGGTCTGGCCGTTTGGTCTGGCCGTGTTGCCTGGCCGTGTTGCCTGGCCGTGTTGCCTGCTTGTTTCCCGGCTTGAGAGCGGCCACGCAGGTGAGATGTTGTTGTAAGTGGGCTGCGCAGCTGAGGTTGGGTGCGGACGCTATGGAAACGCTCAGCACGCAGCGGTGTTCAGTGCCGTGTTCAGGGCTCTGTGCAGGTGTGCTGGACGTCTGCAGGGTGATTGACAGCTGCCGGTGGCTCGGCCTGGCATCAGACATTTCACAGCCCCAGCAGGAGAGAGAGAGAGAGAGAGACAGAGAGAGAGAGGGAGAGAGACAGAGAGAGAGAGGGAGGGAGAGACAGACAGAGAGAGGGAGGGAGAGACAGACAGAGAGAGGGAGGGAGGGACAGACAGACAGAGAGAGAGAGAGAGAGAGAGAGAGAGGCAGAGAGAGAGAGAGAGGCAGAGAGAGAGAGAGAGGCAGAGAGAGAGAGAGGGAGAGGCAGAGAGAGAGAGAGGGAGAGAGAGACAGAGAGGGAGAGGGAGGGAGAGACAGAGAGAGAGAGGGAGAGGGAGGGAGGGCTGTGTGCTGCTCAGTCCTGTCCTTTATCACACACCTCGATCACGTCCCTTACCCCACATGCCTGAGGCTTCAAGAAAACAGGGCTTTACTGCTGGTAGCTTTTATTCCCACAGCCTAGCTGTGCGTGCGTGCGTGCGTGCGTGCGTGTATATGAACACAGCAGCAGGGTCTAGTCGGTACAGTACTTGTACCAATCCTAGAGTTAGTATAAATTGAACTGGAGTGAACCACCTTGACTCCAAAGTCACTTCAGTGTGGAAAGCTATCCCCCAAAACCTGGCCCGCTACACCACAGGTTTGAGCCAGTTTTTATATCTCAGAGGAAGAAGTCGGCTGTAAGTAGTGACCATGACCTCGCCCTGATCACTGCTTCCTCTTCCCCTAATTGGTATTGATGGAAGAAAGTGCTGCTGGGATACAGCAGGCCCTGATGCATTCTGGGTAATCAAGAGGAATCCATTATGTGTTACTTTATGGAACATGTGGCCATTTTGTTTTTCATTACTTGTTTCTCCTGTTTTTCGTTTGTGAAGCGCTGTTAAGTGGGCACCCCCTTTACCTCCATACACAGTCAGGTGCTGAACTGTGAAGCTGGATCACTGTCTGCTGCCAGTGCCCTTAGAAATCACTTTCCCTTCATGACAGTCAGGCCGTGACAAAATCAGTATTCACTGTCTTCTGTGTGAGACCCAATGATTTGCCCATCGAGTAATGTTCGGTAATAAACGAGTCAGTTTCAAAAGTTGAGATTTCACAGTGATGACAAAATAGCTCAGTGCTGATGGTGGTGTTTCGGGTCGGATGCTGTTTACCTTCGGAGACTCATTGTGTGTGGTGACATTAGGAATGGTGAGTCAGACAGGGTCTGCCTCGGAGATCTGAAAATGATCCTGTTAGTGCCCACAGATGGCCTCCAGAAGCTAATATTAGGATGTTTACCCCAGAGGTGATAAGCTGTACTCCCCCTCAGCTGTGTGCTGGAGACCATGCTGTTTCTGTGTGAGGGGACGGACTGACGGCCACGCTGTTTCTGTGTGACGGGATGGACTGACGGCTGTTTCTGTGTGACGGGATGGACTGACGGCCACGCTGTTTCTGTGTGAGGGGACGGACTCGCGGCCGCGCTGTTACTGTGTGAGGGGACGGACTGACGGCCGCGCTGTTTCTGTGTGAGGGGATGGACTGACGGCCGCGCTGTTTCTGTGTGAGGGGACGGACTGACGGCCACGCTGTTACTGTGTGAGGGGACGGACTCGCGGCCGCGCTGTTTCTGTGTGAGGGGACGGACTGACGGCCACGCTGTTACTGTGTGAGGGGACGGACTCGCGGCCGCGCTGTTTCTGTGTGAGGGGACGGACTGATGGCTGTTTCTGTGTGAGGGGACGGACTCGCGGCCACGCTGTTTCTGTGTGAGGGGACGGACTCGCGGCCACGCTGTTTCTGTGTGAGGGGACAGACTGATGGCTGTTTCTGTGTGAGGGGACGGATTCGCGGCCACGCTGTTTCTGTGTGAGGGGACAGACTGACGGCTGTTTCTGTGTGAGGGGACGGATTCGCGGCCGCGCTGTTTCTGTGTGAGGGGACAGACTGACGGCTGTTTCTGTGTGAGGGGACGGACTGGCGGCCACGCCATTTCTGTCTGAGGGGACAGACTGACGGCTGTTTCTGTGTGAGGGGATGGACTGATGGCCACGCCGTTTGTGTGTGAGGGGACGGATTCGCGGCCGCGCTGTTTCTGTGTGAGGGGACAGACTGACGGCTGTTTCTGTGTGAGGGGACGGACTGACGGCCACGCTGTTTCTGTGTGAGGGGACGGATTCGCGGCCGCGCTGTTTCTGTGTGAGGGGACAGACTGACGGCTGTTTCTGTGTGAGGGGACGGATTCGCCGCCGCGCTGTTTCTGTGTGAGGGGACGGACTGACGGCCACGCGGTTTCTGTGTGAGGGGACGGACTGACGGCCACGCGGTTTCTGTGTGAGGGGACGGACTCGCGGCCACGCCATTTCTGTGTGAGGGGACAGACTGACGGCTGTTTCTGTGTGAGGGGACGGATTCGCCACCGCGCTGTTACTCTGTGAGGGGACGGACTGACGGCTGTTTCTGTGTGAGGGGACGGACTGATGGCCACGCTGTTACTCTGTGAGGGGACGGACTGACGGCCGCGCTGTTTCTGTGTGAGGGGACGGACTGACAGCTGTTTCTGTGTGAGGGGACGGACTCGCGGGCGCGCTGTTTCTGTGTGAGGGGACGGACTGACGGCTGTTTCTGTGTGAGGGGACGGACTGACGGCCACGCCATTTCTGTGTGAGGGGGTGGACTGACGGCCACGCTGTTTCTGTGTGAGGGGGTGGACTGACGGCCATGCTGTTTCTGTGTGAGGGGACGGACTGACAGCTGTTTCTGTGTGAGGGGACGGACTGACAGCCATTTCTGTGTGAGGGGACGGACTGACAGCTGTTTCTGTGTGAGGGGACGGACTCGCGGGCGCGCTGTTTCTGTGTGAGGGGACGGACTGACGGCTGTTTCTGTGTGAGGGGACGGACTGATGGCTGTTTCTGTGTGAGGGGACGGACTGACAGCCATTTCTGTGTGAGGGGACGGACTGACGGCTGTTTCTGTGTGAGGGGACGGACTGACGGCCACGCTGTTTCTGTGTGAGGGGGTGGACTGACGGCCACGCTGTTTCTGTGTGAGGGGGTGGACTGACGGCCACGCTGTTTCTGTGTGAGGGGGTGGACTGACGGCCACGCTGTTTTTGTGTGAGGGGACGGACTGACAGCTGTTTCTGTGTGAGGGGACGGACTGACAGCCATTTCTGTGTGAGGGGACGGACTGACGGCTGTTTCTGTGTGAGGGGACGGACTGACGGCTGTTTCTGTGTGAGGGGACGGACTGACAGCCATTTCTGTGTGAGGGGACGGACTGACGGCTGTTTCTGTGTGAGGGGACGGACTGACGGCTGTTTCTGTGTGAGGGGACGGACTGACGGCCACGCTGTTTCTGTGTGAGGGGACGGACTGACGGCTGTTTCTGTGTGAGGGGACGGACTGACAGCCATTTCTGTGTGAGGGGACGGACTGACGGCTGTTTCTGTGTGAGGGGACGGACTGACAGCCATTTCTGTGTGAGGGGACGGACTGACGGCTGTTTCTGTGTGAGGGGACGGACTGACAGCCATTTCTGTGTGAGGGGACGGACTGACGGCTGTTTCTGTGTGAGGGGACGGACTGACGGCCACGCTGTTTCTGTGTGAGGGGACGGACTGACGGCTGTTTCTGTGTGAGGGGACGGACTGACGGCTGTTTCTGTGTGAGGGGACGGACTGACGGCTGTTTCTGTGTGAGGGGACGGACTCGCCGGCTCTCTGTGACACACAGGGGTCTGACGGACACTGCACACGGAGTGACACCCTGGGCTTTTGGTTGTGTTGATGAAACAAGTCTTTGTGGGAACAAACTGGGCCTTCCGCTGCCTTCCAGTGGGTACATTCCCCTCTCCTCAGCTCTGCAAATGGTGTGTCCATGTGTGAGACATTCCCTCTGCGCAGATCTGTAAAACAGCGTGCACATGTGTGAGATATTCCCTCTGCGCAGATCTGTAAAACAACGTGCGCATGCGTGAGACATTCCCTCTGCGCAGATCTGTAAAACAACGTGCACATGCGTGAGATATTCCCTCTGCGCAGATCTGTAACAGGCTACAGTGTATGTATGTTTCAGACATTTCCCTTCAATAAGAGCTGTTTTGAGCAGCTCAATGAATGGACATATTTTGCTCCTTAATTTCCAGTTTTTCAGAGGCTAACATAAAATTCTGCATTGAAAGCACTGACGTGACATCGTGCCTGGAGTCGCATGCAGTGCCCTGCGCACATATGCATATGTGTGTGTGTGTGTGTGTTTGACAGTTTAGGTGAATACATTTATATTATTGCATAAATATGTGACTGATGTTCTATTGTACATATGGAATTGATAATGGCATCACACAGTACTTAGTCTTGAAGGTGTGTTATATAATTTGGTTGTTATTAATCTGGCCATTTAATTATCGGCAGAATGGTCCAGACGTTGGTTTGTGGCTCACATGGGCACGTTCACAGGCTGAAAAAATGTGGGTTTGGCCAGAAAGAGCTGGTCTGTAAAAACACCTGTATTTCCCCGTACAGCTGTGGGAATGTAAGCCCATATTTGGTATACCAGCCTGAACCTTCATGAGTGTCACATGGTTTCCTAGCAATCACATAAAGCTCACCCAGTCTTAAGAGTTACAGCTGCTCACATCTGTATTTAAAATTACTCAGGCCTGTTATGAATGCATTTCTGCATGCAGATTTTATGTATGTTTTTTTTTTCCTTGAATTAACTCCATTCTTAAGAAAGCTCTTAGTCCCCTTATGAATGAGGGCCTTGATCTTTTTAAAGACTACTTTTTCTTTGCTCGCTGTAAAAAAAAAATTAAATAATATAATGATATTGAATTTTTATCTGGGCTGAATTCCAGGAGTGGTGTAGCTTTTATTTGCCTTTGAGGATGTTTGACCTCCAGGTATTAAAAGAATGTGAAATGAGAGGAGAAAAAAGCAGGAGTGTGTTAGCAGAGCAGTGAGGCACTCGGGTTCCTGTGGACTGTACCCCGCCGTCTGTACCCCGCCGTCTGTAACCTGCCGTCTGTACCCTGCAGACTGTACCCCTCCGTTTGTACCCCTCCATCTGTACCCTGCTACCTGTACCCCGCAGACTGTACCCCTCCATCTGTACCCTGCGCACTGTACTGCGCCGTCTTTACCCTATGGACTGTACCGCGCGGTCTGTACCCTGCGAGCTATACCGTGCCGTTTGTACCCTGCGGACTGTACCCCGCCGTCTGTACCTTGCAAGCTGTATAGTGCAGTCTCTAACCCGCAGTCTGCCTCAGACAGTGATGTGTGCCTGTATGTAGCAGTCAGTTTACTTTAACACATAGTGAAAGCTGTGAGATCCAGAGCATCTGCTCCTCCCTGTGCAAATATTTCAGTGTGTAACGTAGTGAGTATCCTCAGAAGGTGAGAGAGAACCCGGCGTGGGCATGGGACCAGACTGCACCAGAGGATCTCTCTCTCTCTCTCTCTCTGTCCCTCTCTCTCTCTCTCTCTCTCTCTCTCTCTCTCTGTCTCTCTCCCTCTCTCCCTCTCTCTGCCTCTCTGTCCCTCTCTCTCTGTCTCTCTGCCTCTCTCTGTCTCTCTCCCTCTCTCCCTCTCTCTGCCTCTCTGTCCCTCTCTCTCTGTCTCTCTGCCTCTCTGTCCCTCTCTCTCTGCCTCTCTCCCTCTCTCTCTGTCCCTCTCTCTCTGCCTCTCTCCCTCTCTCTCTCTCTCTCTGCCTCTCTCTCTCTCTCTCGCTCTCTCTCTCTCTCTCTGCCTCTCTCTCTCTCTCTCTCTGCCTCTCTCCCTCTCTCTCTCTCTCTCTCTGCCTCTCTCCCTCCCTCTCTCTCTCTGTCACCCTCTCCCTCTCTCTCCTGATCTCTCTCTGTCTGTTCTGCACACACTGGCAGACTCATGTTTGTATATGTATGGGACCTGTGTCCTGTACACACAGTACTTTCTGTGTGCAGAGTAGGTTAGCCTGGTCCACTGCAGAGAGGAAGTCATTCCTGTTTTGGGAGCTGAGGGTGAAGGAGGGTCTGTCTCTCTTCCAGAGACCGTGACCTTGGGCAGAGAGTGCCAGCTCTCCCTGTAAAGCAAGCTTATCCTGTGCGATTAAAAGTCAAAAGCAATCTCTCTGGCTTTCTCTCACTGTGTGACTCACACTCTCAACCTTCTCACACTTCAGCTTTCCCCTCCTCCCTCCGTCTCATCATGAAACCATTATGACCCGACAAACAGCACAGCGGCGTCTGACTCTGTGGAAAATCCCGGGCAAAAGCCGTTTTTCCCGGAGCCCCAGCGGGCCGCTCCCCTGGCCCCCTCGTGTGACCCCCCCCGTGACCGTGTGCACTGTGACGGTGACAGTGATAGAGTGACGGGCCGGGGGGGGGGGTTTCCCCGGGTGCAGGCCCAGGCTGCGGTGGCGATGGGTTCTGTTCCGGTCCGCCTCCGTGTCTCTGTGGAGAGGTAGGAGGACAGCACAGACCTGAGGATGACGAGGGGGTGGGGGGGGGCAGCAGAGAAGGCTGGGGTTGGAGTTTGTTGTCATTGTGTTGACCCTCTCCAAGCTCTGCAACAGCAGACCACACCACCTGTGCATAACTATACAGGACAAACAGGTGCTGGTAGCCGTGTTTAGGTGCTGGTAGCCGTGTTTAGGTGCTGGTAGCCGAGTTTAGGTGCTGGTAACCGTGTTTAGGTGCTGGTAACCGTGTTTAGGTGCAGGTAACCGTGTTTAGGTGCAGGTAACCGTGTTTAGGGGCAGGTAGCCGTGTTTAGGGGCAGGTAGCCGTGTTTAGGGGCAGGTAGCCGTGTTTGGGTAGTGCTGAGGGAACTGCCATTGCAGGGCAGAGAGAGACACACACACAGTGAAGGTGAGAGGGAGCGTATTGCAGGCTTGAGTTTCCCAACGTCAGCTCTTTGTGCTGTTCTGTTGGGTGACTGCTCCGAAACCGCAGGAGATGACATAACTCTCCTGCTTCCTCATCTGGCTCTTCTTTGTGTGTGTGTGTGTGTGTGTGTGTGCGCGTGCGTGTGTGTGTGCGCGTGCGTATGTGCGCGTGTGTGTGTGCGTGCATATGTGTGTGTGTGTGTGTGTGTGTGTGTGTGTGTGTGTGCGTGTGTGTGTGCGTATGTGTGTTTGAGCGTGTGTGTGAGAGAAATCAGGTTTGGGAGCACGCATGTGGCGTTTACAGCAGTAGTCCTCAGGTGATTGCTTCACTTGGCGCGCCCCGCCTCTATCCTTCACTGTCCTTCCTGAGAGTGCAGCTTGGCCACAGCTCCGCCCACAGCCCTGTGTCAGGTGCTCCCAGGGTTCCTTATGACATCATACGCTCCACCGCGGGTCAGGGAGAGAGAGGTGCTGTGTTCTGGCTAAAGCCTCCGCTGGCCCATTCGGGGAGCGGTCTGTCTGCTCCACCTTCCTGCCGGTCATCCACCCGTTTCTCTGCCCTCACCACTCACCTGTGTGTCATCCTCAGGTGTGCTGTGAGAGGCACACCCTCACCCTAAATGGCCCCGCTGGGACGGGGCATGACTAACTGCATTTTCTCTGTCGTACCAAAAAATTTTATTGCGAACTTTCTTTTTTAAACCTTCTAGAAGCATACAGTGGAGATGTTAGGTTGGTCCAGAAACCCACAGTTGTCCAAGTAAAACATTTTCACATCAATAAAAGAAGGAATATGCTTCCATATTCTAACTGAAATTTCACTGTAGCAAAACATGCCACAGCAAACACAATGAGGTTCACATTTTCTGTTCCTGCCATAATTAGCTATGCAGTTGCTTGTCAGAAGTTTGCTGTTGAATGGAAGGGGAAGCTCACTGCCTCACTGAGGTGCTGGATGTGGTACCATCCCTTCTGCATGCTGTTGACTCATGGTTTCAGCGAGTTCCTGCCCCAGTGCATGCTGGGAGTGTGATGTTCCTGTGAGAGTGCGAGGTGGCCGTGGTGGCAAAGCCTGCCCCTGGGGACTTGGCCCCTCCCCCCCACCAGCCCGTGATCTGTGAGGTGCCCCTCACCCCCCCCTCTCTCTCTCTGTTCCCGCAGTGGTGGACCGCAAGGGCTGCGACCCCCACACGCACTTCATCGTTCCTCCCAAGACGGCCCACTGGGTGGCGCTGCTGCAGCGGGGTGTCTGCACCTTCAAGGAGAAGATCCTGAAAGCCGCCGCCTTCAACGCCTCCGCCGTGCTCATCTACAACAACTCCTCCAAGGAGAGCACAGGCACTGTCACCATGGCGCACGAAGGTGAGGCCACGCCCGTCACTGCCACACACGCTGCCTGAGGCCCGTCGCTCACCTGAGCTCCTCAGGTAACCCGGGCAGGTGCTCACTGCTAAAGTGAGCCGTTCAGTAGCACAGAAATGGCAGGAGGGAGAAATGGAGTGCTTCTGGTTCCTCTGACCGAGGAGGGGGCGAGGGGAGGATGAGTCATTAGGAACGACATCGGCGTGTCCCGGCGATCGATGAGCTTTTATAAATATAGAACAGCCATGAGTAATTCATGAGGTCATTTTGGCGGCTGAAGCCCCCGGGGGCGCTGCCGTGTGCCCCGGCTCCTGCCTCGTCCCCCTCCCCACATCCCGCTCGCGGGAGAAACGCCACGTCGCTGATCTCACCGTCGGCCTGAGAGCCAGCATGATTTCATACCCCACGCAGCTGGGTTTGGGTTTGCGCAGAGATGTCGCCGGTCTGCTTCACCTCCGCCTCACAGGCTTCTGTCACACAGCAGAAGTCCGGAGCGCTTGCGCTGCTGTGAGGCGGACATGCAGCTGCGCAGGCAGCTCCACTTTCCCTGTGTGTTCCTACCGACTGCTCACACTCCAGAAACACCTCCCTCTGCGCCGAGGCGTTTGATCACAGGGCCTCGGTCCTGCTTTACTCTCTCTTACCCTGTTAAACATGGCGCTTGTTGCTACACATGTCCCTGGCAGTCAGGTGCTCCGCTGTGCCAATTCTTCCGCATGGAAACACAGGGATAAAGTGTAGGGTCAGATAGGGTGAGATAAGGTAAGTAAGATATACATTAGGAAGTAGATAAGATACACATCAGAAGGTCAGTAAGGTATACGTCGGGAGGCATGAACGTGGAGTGAGAATTACAGATGTGAAAGAGCTCTGAGAGTCTCTTCTGTTTTAGGGCATTTTTAGACGCTGCAAAGCTCTGTCTAAACCGTGATGCAACACAGGAAGTTCTCTTTTTGGTTTCCTCTTGTCTTTATGACGTGCGTGCGTGTGGGACTGTTTCAGTTCCTGTGTGCAGCCATTTCTGCATACGTGTGTGCCTGTGTGTACATCTGCGTGCATGGAGGATGCGTACTGTCCGCGTAGCGAATGCGTGCGCGTGTGAATGTGTTTGTGCATGTGCATGCGTGTTATGTGAGCTCCGAAAGCAATAGCGAATTCTGAATCATATCAGGTACTGAACAGGGTGTGGGAGAGACGCAGCACTAGCCTCTGAGTCACAGATCAGGCGTGGCGCGGTCATGGGGACAGGCAGCTCACTGAGCACGCTGGGAATATTGCTCTGTTACTGGTGTGAAACGGGGAGAGAGACAGAGGAAGAAGAGGAGGAGGAGGACGGAGAGAACGGGTTTCATTTGGCTTTTTCTGTTTCTGTGCTGAAACCACGCTGCCACTGCTGCAGCAGGAACCCTGCCTCCTGCTTCCTGTCGTCAGTCTGCTGCTTCCTGTTGTGCGTGTCTCCGTGTCTGTGTCTCTGTGTCTCTGTGTCTCTGCGTCTCTGCGTCTCCGCATCTCCGTGTCTCTGCTCTCCGTCTCTGTGTCTCTGTGTCTCTGTGTCTCTGTGTCTCTGCGTCTCTGCGTCTCTGTGTCTCTGTGTCTCTGTGTCTCCGCGTCTCCGCGTCTCCGCGTCTCCGTGTCTCCGTGTCTCCGTGTCTCTGTGTCTCCGTGTCTCCGTGTCTCCGTGTCTCCGTGTCTCCGCGTCTCCGTGTCTCTGCGTCTCCGTGTCTCTGCTCTCCATGTCTGTGTCTCCGTGTCTGTGTCTCTGTGTCTCTGCGTCTCCGTGTCTCTGCTCTCCATGTCTGTGTCTCCGTGTCTGTGTCTCTGCGTCTCCGCGTCTCCGCGTCTCTGCGTCTCTGCTCTCTGTCTCTGTGTCTCCGTGTCTCCGTGTCTCTACTCTCCGTCTCTGTGTCTCTGCGTCTCTGCGTCTCCGCATCTCCGCGTCTCTGCTCTCCGTCTCTGTGTCTCTGCGTCTCCGTGTCTCTGCTCTCCGTCTCTGTGTCTCTGCATCTCCGCGTCTCCGTGTCTCTGCTCTCCGTCTCCGTGTCTCTGCTCTCCGTCTCTGTGTCTCCGTGTCTCCGTGTCTCTGCGTCTCTGTGTCTCTGTGTCTCTGCGTCTCTGCGTCTCTGTGTCTCCGTGTCTCTGCTCTCCGTCTCTGTGTCTCAGCGTCTCCGCGCCTCTGCGTCTCCGCGTCTGTGTCTCTGCGTCTCTGTGTCTCTGTGTCTCTGTGTCTCTGTGTCTCTCTGTCTCCGCGTCTCTGTGTCTCTCCGTCTCTGCGTCTCCGCGTCTCCGCGTCTCTGCTCTGTGAGCTGCAAGGACGCGCAGGCTGTGCACTCTGTGTCATTGCTCTGCCAGGGGCACGGCGGGTTTGCTGGTAGGTTGCAGAGGTACAGTTGTGCCCTTCCTCTCTTGGAAGGACGGTGATGCCAGATTTCGGTGTTTGCCTGTCTGGGTTTGTTTCTCTTCCTGATGAGTCACCACCTGAAGGATGAATGCCAGCTAAGCCTCCCCCCACACACACACACACACACGAGAGCTCTGCACCTTTAACCCTCCTACAGCCAGTGCTTAAGGCCACTCTTCTCAGATTTAGGGAAAGTTTATCTGCTAATTTTCTATAACTTTCCATGTGTGGCAGGGCTTTGGCTGTGTGAGCAGGGAGGTCTGCTCTCCTCACAGCTCCTTAGCGGTGCACACTGTCAGGGTCACGCAGGTCTGAGGCGGGGTGTTGAGATCCGGTCACATACTGGTCAGGGAAACAGGCTCATGTGACCAGAAAGTTGCCAGTTTGACTCCCGTTTGAAAACGTGTTGTGTTAGCTGCACTGGGAGAGTGAATGAGCAGATATGTGGAAATGGACAGTAGTGAGTATCAGATTAACTGACAGGCTCAGATACTGCTCACTCAGGTAGGACAGGTAAGCAGGTGTGTGAGAGACTGTGTGGACAGGCTCACCTCTATGCAGGTCATAAATATCATTATTTATGGAATCCAAGTTGAAGGAGAGGATTGAGTGACAATTGAAAAATGTTTATCTACCAACAACTGCAGTAAAACTGCAGTGCAATAACCTGGATGTCTTTCTGTGTGTGCCTGTGTGCCTGTGTGCCTGTGTGTCTGTGTGTTTGTGTGTGTGTGTGTGTGTGTGTGTGTGTGTGTGTGTGTGTGTGTTTGTGTGTCTGTGTGTGGGCGTGTGTGTGCGCACGTGTGAGTGGGAGTGTTTACGTGTGTGTGTGAGAGCATGTGAGTGTGGGAGTGTTTATGTCTACACGTGTGCGTGTGTGTGAGACTGCGTGTTTCTGTTGAGCACATGCAGGTGCACATGCAGTTTTCTCTGCTGTGGTGATCAGCGGGGTCACAGATGTGTTGACTTTAACCGCGGTGGGGGAGGAAGCGAGGTCCGCTGGTGGAGTTTAACCCCAGCAGGTGGGTCTGTGAGGTGTGGAGTTTAACCCCAGCAGGTGGGTCTGTGAGGTGTGGAGTTTAACCGCACGCTGCAACAGTGTTCAGCTCCAGCAACGCTCAGCGCTGGCGGCTGGGTTTAGTCTCAGTCCGTCAATTCAGGAAATGAATTGAAAATCTTCTTAGAATATGAAGGGCAGTTTTCAGTTTGTGAATTGAAATTCCATCCCTGAATTGGATCTGGTGCTGTATTAGCGTGGGTTGTCCTGTTGAGCTCATGTGCGTGCATGTGTGTGCATGCAGGATGTGTGTGTGTCCGCGTGTGTGGATAGTTGTGCGTGTGTATGGATGGTTGTGTGTGTGTGTGTGTGAGAGATACTTTTTCAGGATTCAGCAGTAGAGTGAAAGCAGAGGGGCTGTTGGCTGGTGTAGCCTGTGAGTCTACACCCCCGTCAGCTGAAACAGTGAGTAAGTTTTGCTGCTGGATCTTTGGGGACTGGTTGTGTCTGAATGTAGAAAAATGATGGCCGTGGTGCATGTGAGCCCTGCAGTGTCTCAGTAGGCCATCCATCTTCAGCAGAACTCCTGCAGCATGGCTCTCTCTCCCTCACACTGAACTCCCAAAACCACAGTGTCACGCTCCTCTCAGAGGAGCATTCTACATGCCAGGTGCACCTGTGGGACATGAGCTCCAGGGAAACGGGGGGGAAACTGATGCTTCTCTGCCTCTCGGCCTGCTCTCGCCCCTCTGTGGCACAGGCGAGGCCCAGGTCTCGGCCTGCTCTCTCTGATGTGTGTGTGTGTGTGTGTGTGTGTGTGTGTGTGTGTGTGTGTGTCTCAGGTAAAGGTGATGTGGTGTATGTGTGTGTGTGTGTTTCAGGTACATGTGACTTGTGCATGTGTGTTTCAGGTACATGAGACGTGGTATGTGCACACACAGGTGATGGGTGTGTTTGTTCAAATACAGGTGATGTGTGTGTGCAGGTACCGGTGACGTGTGTGTGTGTTTATCTTTCAGGTACAGGTGATGTGTGTGTGCAGGTACAGGTGACGTGTGTGTGTGTGTTTATGCTTCAGGTACAGGTGATGTGGTGGCAGTGATGATCACAGAGTCATATGGGAAGGAGATTCTCAGTCTGCTGGAGAAGAACCTGACCGTGCTGGTCAGCATCATGGTTGGACCGCGCGGTCCACCCAAGAACGACCGCGGCTCGCTGGTCTTCGTCTCCATCTCCTTTATCGTCCTGATGATAATCTCATCCGCCTGGCTCATCTTTTACTTCATCCAGAAGATCCGCTACACCAATGCACGCGACCGCAGTCAGGTAGGCCAGGCCCCAAAACTGCCTGCTTGACCTTCGTAGAGCTTCCTTTTCCAACCCAAACCCCAGTGACCTGTTTCAAAATCACACAGCATCCTGTTCCACCAGCTAGCAACATCCTGTTTCACTTTCACCTGTTTCAGAGCTTTCACTTCCACCTTACAAATGACTTCCTGTTCCTGATAGGCTGTGTGTTGGGAAGAGGAGGGAATGCGTGTGTAAATCTCAGGTCATAAAGCTTTAACACTCTGGCCTCTCGCCCGCTGCCCGTGGCCACACCTCTTCAGTCTGTCTGTCCTGTAAACGACACCCAAAGCAGCCGTGTGTGTAAGCCTCATCCAGGTCATTTTCAAGCTCCTGTAAGCCCCGCCCCTAACCATCATGCTCCTGCAGGCTTCAGTCTCAGAACCACGGTCCCAGAGCCACAGTCTCAGTGCTGCGGTCTCAGTGCTGCGGTCTCAGTGCTGCGGTCCCAGAGCCACAGTCTCAGCGCTGCGGTCTCAGCGCTACGGTCTCAGCGCTGCGGTCTCAGCGCTGCGGTCTCAGTGCTGCGGTCTCAGTGCTACAGTCTCAGTGCTGCGGTCTCAGTGCTGCGGTCTCAGTGCTGTAGCACTGTAGCACTTCCCTCCCAGTTTGGAGAGCTACACTCTGTTAACAGGAGATGGGCATATCACTGCCTCCCACTCTCCTCCCACTCAGGCTGGTTTTCGTTCTGTGGTTTTGATGCTGTGTAAAGGGGCTGGTTTTGGGCCTGGTAGGGTCCAGCCTGGGAGGATGAGTTCCAGCTGCATTGTGGGGGTCACCCCCACCCCGCAGGGCTCCCCTAACCTTCTGTACCCCCTGTGGAGGGCGGTCTCTCACCCCCACCTCCCCCACCATCTGTCCACCTCTCCTGCCAAAAATCTCCCCCTCTCACGCTGGAGCTTTCCTCCGCCCGCACCTGTACAGCGCCGGTTACAGGTTGGTAGGAGAGCAGCAGCTGTCTCCCGGTGCTGTTCCAGAGCAATCTCTCATCGACAGGTGGAATCCATGCCATCTGCCTCATGCCCAAGTGAAAGCTGCTGCCTATAGCCTGATGTGAACCTTCTAACAGCAGGGTGAAGAGGCTTTGATTGCAATTTACAATTTACAGTTATTCAATTGGCACATGCTTGTATCCAAAGCGACTTACAAGAGAGGCAGAATATAGGCGAAAAGCTTGTGATTGCTCTGAGAACCACCATGTCTGCACCATGCAGGGGGGGCTGCCCTCTTAGGGCTCTTATGCACGATGGGAACCCCCCCCCCCATCTTCTTCCTGTGTTTTTCTTCCTCGTTCTCAGGCTATATAGTGACTGTGATTGACACTTGCTGCTCCATCACAGATCACAGCCCTGTCCTCTTCTCTGATGGCAGTTAGGTGAAAGGGACACACCTCTGTCCCTTACTTGTCCCTCACACCTGCATTCAGGTGGTTTTTGCTGGAATGTGTTCACATCTTTATAGAGTGACCAGGGCAGCACCATCGGTGGGGGCTGGAAGGCCACTGATCCAAAGCTGTGAACCGCAGGCGATCACTGCTTATCGCCTGGCACTCTAGCAGTTTCAGTACTCCTGGCACAGGGGCTGTGTCTGTTTTAGCACTCCGGGTGCTAAATTAGCCAGCCGTTTAAACACAGTGAGAGGCTGAAGAGAAAGGCCCAGGTCTGCAGTGACAGTCAGGGAGAGGAAACCATCCCCACATGGGCCCACTCATTCCGCCTTACTCCGCCCCACATAGCACCGCCCTGACAGCCCACATAGCCTCACCCTGCCACACACAGCCCCGCCCTGTTGGTTCTGTGTTGTAAATCAATGTACTAACAGTACACGCAGTCTGGTGGCCTGTGAGGCCGAGACCTTCTCTTTTCCCCTACCTTCACCCTCCTCCTCCTCCCTGAGGTTCAGCCTTAATCACAGGAATGAACATTAAAAGAAAGTCACATGGTGTAGTCTTTGTCCTTCTGCCCTGCTGTGCAACCCTGCTGGCCCCGCCCACAGTGCAGCTCCTTCCCAACAGGAAGTGCCCCTGTCTTAATGTGTCTCTGTTTCCTGTCACCATAGCGACGACTCGGGGATGCTGCAAAGAAAGCCATCGGGAAGCTGACCACTCGGACAGTGAAGAAAGGAGACAAGGTAAGCACCTGTCACCTCTCACCTTTCACCTCATTCACTCCAGGGCATGCCGTCTCACACAGGGAGTTTAGGTTAGATGCAGATAAAGGCAGTGTTGAAGCAGGGAGTTGGGCTCAGACTACTGCAAGTCTTGAGTCTCAATGCCTGTCTGTCAGCAGTCAGTTAAATATAGAGCATGGGGCTGCTCAGGGTCCTGTGCAATGAAGAACTGATGCTCGAGGTCTTGTTCAATGAGGAGCTGATGCTCGTGGTCCTGTCCAATGAAGAACTGCAACTCCAGATTCTGTTCAATGATGCACTGTGGCTTGTGGTCCTGTCCAATGAAGAAGGAGCGTGGGGGGGTGACCCTCTCTGGCCCTCTCTCAGACGGTGCATTTGCACACTGTGTTTAACGCCACAGTGCACAGTGAGATGAAGCAGACAGAAAGAAGCTGTTTGTTTGCACAAGAAGAGTAGAGGAGCGTTCTCCT
This sequence comes from Megalops cyprinoides, assembly GCF_013368585.1. Taxonomy (NCBI): domain Eukaryota; kingdom Metazoa; phylum Chordata; class Actinopteri; order Elopiformes; family Megalopidae; genus Megalops; species Megalops cyprinoides. The sequence goes on along the minus strand of NC_050598.1, from coordinate 31,426,811 downwards.
GCCATCTGTCCCACAGAGCAAGCAGCTGGCGGGGGGTGGGGGGGTGGGGGGGGGGGTGGGGGGGGCGTGGCCACGGACCCCAGGGGCGGGGCATTCTTCCGCGGCAGGCAGGCGGCTGCCCCAGGTCAGCCTCGTTAGTGTAATTAGCGTCTTGGTCACAGCCACTGCCCTGTGCCAAACCCCGTCGCCTGCTGCTGCTTCGCTGCAGTGTGGGGAGGAGGGTGTAGCAGCTGAATGTGCCTGTGGTTAACGTCCACGTCTGCATCCCGTGCAAACCAAACATCAGGAGAATGTTCCGGATGGCTGCAGGAGACTGTGTAATTATGGGGGTTTTGCCATCGGGATGAATTCTCTGTTTAAAGTAACAAGCAGCTCACTTGTAGAAGAATGTATTTGTGTACCTGAATGATTTGTGAGTGCAGTGTCAGTGTGTGTGTTTGTGATGTGCATGGATTGGGAGACCTGTTGAAAGGCCAGAGTTACCGGACACTCCTCTAGCAGGCCAATGGTCACACCAAGCTGTGGCGTGAACAGCGAGAAATCTGTTGGCAGAGGAGTATTTCTTTCCTGTTCTTCTTAAGCCAAATTGCGAGTGTACATTAGTGAGTCTTTATGAGGGTGATGGCATTTTCTCCAGGAAAATGAGGTCCAACACAGCTACACCCCACGGGTGCCAACGGAAGCAGTCAAAACTGTACCGGTGCCTTTCTTTACCCTCAGCACTTCATGCAGCCGACAGTAATATGTCATATGAATATAGTCATTCATATATCAATAATCTCAGCCTTTGATAGTAACAGTGTGGAGTCAATAACAGTAATAACAAAACAATAATTCATTAGAAGGATCCACACCTGAAATTGTGCTGTATAGATTAAAGCATGTGAGATTACTAGAGTTTATAGAAATACAAGTGGTTAATAGAAAATACATAATTCATAAATAATATCTCCTCTGTACCTGAGGCTAGCATGGCTATCTGCCTGAGTAATAGCAATGATAATTTCTCCTCTGTCCCTTGTTCTTGTGGAGAATCGTGGTGCCAGGCAGTGCAGGTGTTTGCCAAGGTCGGGTGGGGTCTGGCCATGGTTCCTCAGTGTGGTAATGAATAATACATCAACATTTGAAATCTCCACTGAAATGGAATCCCTGAATCTCAGCTCTCCGCAGTGGGAAAGATTTACTGTGAACTGGATGTCTGGACGGAGGCAGCCGGGTGCGTGGTCCGGCTGATGGTGCATCCCCTCCCTCCCCCTAAAAGGGACAGGAAGTGACCTCGTTCTCTCCCCTTTTCTCTCCCACTTCAGTTCCAACTCCCTTCCCCTGCCCTCCCCCCAAGTCAAAATCAGTACACACAGTGTAGTGTGATGTCACCACCAGTGGTGCTGTCCATTGTGATGTCATCGCAGACCGCAGTCGTGCGTGGTGATTGGTCAGTGAGCAGTGGAGGTGTGACGGCATTGGCCCGTGACGTGGTGCGGGTGCGGAGCGGGGAAGGAGCCTCTTGGCGGGAGGCTGAGGGGGCGGGGCTGCTGTCTGAGGGGTGTCGGATGACAGTCGATGCATTGATCGCTCTGGAGGATGAAAGAGATAGGCACACGGTCACCTTGGCTCTGCTGAGCACACGAAACAACCCCCTCTGTGAGGAGACTCTGGAGAGTTCCCGAACGACCTTTAGACCCCGAGCAAACTGAGACGGTGAGGGATCGCACAGCCAGGAGCACCTGCAGGCCTGGGCGGTGTGACACCGCGAGCATCCCTCTCCCTGAAGCTGATTCTGAACGCAGCATTGGACCCAGACCCAGCAGGCTCTGTGTCGGCCTGGCTTGACCCATCGTCTGCCCCCAGAAGCCAGGCAGGCCCAACCTGGACCAACAGAATCACCCCTGTCCGAGTCTGGGACATAAACCCAGGCTGAGATTCAACATGGAGTCCCCCCACACCCCACAGCCTGCCTGAATCTTTAACTCCTGAATGGATGGTTCCAGGCAGATTGTGTGTGCTGGGGGAGGGGTGGCTGAGTGACACCCCTGAGCCGGTGTTTATACCAGCAGTGTCAGCCAGCAAAACATCTCCAGTTACCCAGTGCAGTGAGCGTTACCCAGTGCAGTGAGCGTTACCCAGTGGTTACCCAGTGCAGTGAGCACCAACCAGCACCAGCGGTGACATGTCTGTTGGTCTGAGCCGTTGGACTCTCGACTTGAGGTGCCATCCCTGCTGTTACCAGGGGGAGCCACCCCCCCCTCCCTCCCTGTGGTAGATCGATCCCGCCCCCCCCAACAGGAGCGGAGTGCTAATTCTGGCGTCCTCGAGGCCGGGACGATGTCCTTGACTTTGTGGCCGGCCGGATACTCGCGCTCCGTAAATACCGAGCATTGATTCCCGCTCCCCCCAGGGTGCACACACGTCGCACGCTCGCCGCCGTGACTGACGGCCCCACCGCCGTCGCCATGGAGACCGCTGACTCAGCTGGGGCTGGCTTAACCCCGTGCTGCCTCCCCTGCGCACCTGCACTGTCCCGTTCAGATCCCGTGCGCCTGACGGCTCTCTCTTCCTGTTCCAGGAGACGCACCCCGATTTCAACCACTGTGCAGTGTGCATTGAGGGGTACCAGCTCAACGACGTGGTGCGGATTCTGCCCTGCAAGTGAGTGGCTGTACCGTGGACACACACACTCACACACACTCTCCCACACGCACACACGCATTCATACACACACACACACACACACACACACACATACACTCACCCACCCACACACACACACACACACACACACACACGCACACGCACAGAATGACTGATCTTGATGTCATCTGTATGCCTTGGTCATGGTCTCCAGTATGTTAGCTGATCCTCCTGCAGTGCAGAGCAGTGAATCTGATCCCTTCTGCCCTGCCTGTGCTGGGAAGCCTTCCTCCATGAAGCATCAGTCGTCAGGGAGTGAGACAGGGGGGCTGGTGCGGGGGGTCAGCGTGCCGAGCTCCACGTCCAGATGCTCACAACACTCTTCACTCTGTAGCAACACAGCATCCAGCACAGTGTCGGCCCGGCAAACACTCCCACATGGGACACGCCCTGCCCCCTGTACAGCTCAGAAAGATAATGTACAGCCCATAGTAAGCATTGAATGAGGTGTAAGGTATAGCAGATGTGAAGTGACTATACTCTATAGAAATGATAGAAAGAGAAACATGAGGAGTCGGTAGCGCTCTTTCTGCCTTGCGTTTTCCATGTTTCCAACTCCATTGAAACGTTGGACCCGTGAAACGTGAAACGGGTAATGTTACGGTTTTGCCTTTTGTGTACAGAAGAGTGCATTGTGGGTAATGCTGCTGCATGTTGCTTTGTTGTTTGCAGACACACCCACACACACACGCACACACACACGCGCACGCACACGCGCACGCACACGCGCACACACACACACACGCGCACGCACACGCGCACGCACACGCGCACACACACACACATGCGCACGCACACACGCACACACACACACACGCGCACACACACGCGCACACACACACATGCGCACGCACACGCACTACACACACATGCGCACGCACACACGCACACACACACACACGCGCACACACACGCGCACACACACACACACGTGCACACGCACGCGCACACACACACATGCGCGCACACACACACACGCACACACACACACACAAGCACACACACACACAGCTGGAGATACCAGAGTATGATACAGCTACCTCAGCAGCACACAAACACACACAGAGGGAGAGACTGCTCCTGTGGGTCAGAGCCAGCAACTAGATGTGTGAGAGAGGGAAACTGACCGCACTGACCGTACTGACCATACTGACCGTTATTTCAGACCAGTGCATCACGGTCACTGAGGGAAATACTGACCATATTGACCGTTATTTCAGACCAGTGCACCACGGTCACTGAGGGAAATACTGACCGTACAGACCGTTATTTCAGACCAGCGCACCACGGTCACTGAGGGAAATGCTGACCGTACTGACCGTTATTTCAGACCAGCGCACCACAGTCACTGAGGGAAATACTGACCGTACTGACCGTTATTTCAGACCAGTGCACCACGGTCACTGAGGGAAATACTGACCGTACAGACCTTTACTTTAAAGCAGTGCAGCACGGTCACTGAGGGAAATACTGACCGTACAGACCTTTACTTTAAAGCAGTGCAGCACGGTCACGGTCAGTGCGTATTTGGCAGGCTGTGAGTCAGGGCCTTGTGAGGGTTAGGTAGTGAGCGGAGCTGACCTCTGAGCTGTTGGCAGCATTCGCTGCACAGCTGTCGTCTGACCCATTAACTTTGACCCCGCAGCTGGCAGGGGGCCCAGACACGGGCTGATCATTACTGAGCTTACTCAACACGGCCGTCACCTCAACACCGCCTCTCTCCCACTCCGCTGAACGGCCCTACGGCGCAGGAGTCAGAGGTCACCGCTCGCCCCTCTCTCCTCTCTCCCTCTCTCTCTCCCTCTCTCTCTCCCTCTCTCTCTCTCCCCTCTCTCTCCTCCCTCTCCCTCCCTCTCTCCTCTCTCCTCTCTCCCTCTCTCTCTCCCTCTCTCTCTCCCCTCCCTCTCTCCTCTCTCCCCTCCCTCTCTCCTCTCTCCCTCTCTCTCTCCCTCTCTCTCTCTCTCTCTCTCTCCCTCTCTCTCCCCCTCTCCCTCACTCTCCCCCCCTCACACTCCCTCACACTCTCCTCTCTCTCTCTCTCTCTCTCTCTCCCCTCTCTCCCCGGGCTGCATGGGTTGGCCCTGCACTCGTATTTCGGCGGTGCTCCACAGAGTGCTGGCTCTCTAATTGCATTGCTGTGGGCTGGACGGCCAGCGGCCTGCTCCCGCTGCACAGGAATCAGATACCAGGCCGTGTGCTGCAGGCCTCTCCCTCTAATGCGTCCTGCCTGCTGCATGGATCTGAGGGCGGGAGAATAACGCTGAGGTGAGGAGCCACTCGAGGAGGTGCAGGAACTGCGTCTTCCCCCTGAGGGCGGGAGAATAACGCTGAGGTGAGGAGCCACTCGAGGAGGTGCAGGAACTGCGTCTTCCCCCTGAGGTCGGGAAAATAACGCGGAGGTGAGGAGCCACTCGAGGAGGTGCAGGAACTGCGTCTTCCCTGCGTGGGGTGCTCGCCCGCGGGTGTGAGCCAGCCCGGTCACACCGCCCCCGCCGCCCTCCTTACCCCCGCCCCGGAAGGCCGTGTGGCTGAAACGCAGGCCCCCGTCCCTCCCGCACGCACACACCTGGCGGCAGGCCCTCGTGCGCGTGCCGCTCTCTCTCTCTCTGCCGCCAGCGTCTTGCAGAAGTGCCTCATCTCACAGATCAATAACAGAGGAATAACTAATAGGACGACTCTCCAGCCTGCCAAGCCAATTCGCTCTGCCTCTCTGTCTCCACCTCGCCTCCTCTTCAGGGAGAGCGTCAGTTAAACTGCCTCTCTTCTCTCATTCAAACAGACACAAGACGCAATCATGCACCCAAACACCCCACAAACACACACACACACACACAGGGGTGGGTGGGGGGTGTTAAGTGGGTGCTTCCTTTTGAAGGAGCTGAAGGGTCCTTTAATAAAAATGAGTAGGGTTGTGTGTTGAGTGGGGAAGTCTCTGCTGCTCTAGACAGAGGAGGCAGTGTCTGTGAGGCAGTGTCTGTGAGGCAGTGTCTGTGCCTCACCCCGTCTGTGAGGCAGTGTCTGTGCCTCACCCCCCCCTGTTTGTGAGGCAGTGTCTGTGCCTCACCCCCCTGTTTGTGAGGCAGTGTCTGTGAGGCAGTGTCTGTGCCTCACCCCCCTGTGTGTGAGGCAGTGTCTGTGCCTCACCCCCCTGTGTGTGAGGCAGTGTCTGTGAGGCAGTGTCTGTGCCTCACCCCCCTGTGTGTGAGGCAGTGTCTGTGCCTCACCCCGTCTGTGAGGCAGTGTCTGTGCCTCACCCCCCCTGTTTGTGAGGCAGTGTCTGTGCCTCACCCCCCTGTGTGTGAGGCAGTGTCTGTGAGGCAGTGTCTGTGCCTCACCCCGTCTGTGAGGCAGTGTCTGTCTCTGCTTCTCTGTCATATCGTCTGTCCTGTCTGCTGTCTGTCCTGTCTGCTGTCTGTCCTGTCTGTCCTGTCTGCTGTCTGTCCTGTCTGCTGTCTGTCCTGTCAGCTGTCTGTCCTGTCAGCTGTCTGTCCTGTCAGCTGTCTGTCCTGTCTGCTGTCTGTCCTGTCTGCTGTCTGTCCTGTCTGCTGTCAGCTGTCTGTCCTGTCAGCTGTCTGTCCTGTCAGCTGTCTGCTGTCTGTCCTGTCTGCTGTCTGCTGTCTGTCCTGTCTGCTGTCTGCTGTCTGTCCTGTCTGCTGTCTGTCCTGTCTGCTGTCTGTCCTGTCTGTCCTGTCTGCTGTCTGTCCTGTCTGCTGTCTGTCCTGTCTGCTTTTAGTCCCCAGGCAGAGAGGAACTCAGCACATTCATACGTGCAGTTTGGTTTCCTGTTTTTTTGGGGGGTTTTTTCGTTTTCTATATCTAATCACTGTTTGAATGCAGCAGTCTGCAACCAGCCTCCGAGTGAAAAGGAAGTGTTGTCAGTTTTTGAGTCACAATGGCAGCTTTGTTTCAGAGCTGAGCTCCAATGACTGCCTGTTGTCTGTGACTGCTTGTAGAGACATGCAGGCGATGAAGAGACGAAGATTAGATACAGTGAGCTGGAGCATTATGGCAGACATACAAGTGCATCAGTGTTTTAACCACAGTGTGCAGGTATCTGAGTGCTGCTGTTGTCTGATTGGTCACACACATGTTCACACCAGGGAATATGGATAGCCTTCACTCATTGGCTCACCTCAGTAACAAGGCACCTATGATAACTCTCAATGTTTATGAATGTCTGTCTTCGTAGGGAAGAGGAAATAGTGGTTTCATCTGGCTATTAAGATAACCGCTACTTTTCTGTGATAGCTGTTTTTATCTGTGATAGCTGTGTGTTTTTCTGTGATAGCTGTTTTTTTTCTGTGATAGCTGTTTTTTTTCTGTGATAGCTGTTTTTTTCTGTGATAGCTGTTTTTTTTCTGTGAAAGCTGTGTGTTTTTCTGTGATAGCTGTGTTTTTCTGTGATAGCTGTGTTTTTCTGTGATAGCTGTGTGTTTTTCTGTGAAAGCTGTGTGTTTTTCTGTGAAAGCTGTGTGTTTTTCTGTGATAGCTGTGTTTTTCTGTGATAGCTGTTCTTTGATGGCTAACTTGGATAAACACGCTTCTTGTTGGTTGTTTCCTGTTCAGTTTGGGTTATGTCCTGTGGTCTGCATCAAGCCAAGCAGCTGTTGATTGGCTGATTGGAAGTGAGGTCACACGAGCAGATGACTGGGATCTTTCGCTGCTGTGTCGCTGCTGTGCTTGTGTGGGCAGCAGGCGAGGGTTTTGCAGCATTGGGGAGTCTGTGCTGGATGACGGCGGTCGCTCTGTGGTCGATGTGGTCGCTGCTCCTCTGACCTTGCGTTTGTGATTTCTGCAGACATGTGTTCCATAAGGTGTGCGTGGATCCCTGGCTGAACGAGCACTGCACCTGCCCCATGTGCAAACTCAACATCCTCAAAGCTCTGGGCATCATGGTGAGTACTGAACACGCAGAACCGTCTCAGTGCTGCCCTGAACACACAGAACCGTCTCAGCGCTGCCCTGAACCCGCAGAACCGTCTCAGCGCTGCCCTGAACACACAGAACCGTCTCAGCGCTGCCCTGAACCCGCAGAACCGTCTCAGCGCTGCCCTGAACCCGCAGAACCGTCTCAGCGCTGCCCTGAACCCGCAGAACCGTCTCAGCGCTGCACTGAACCCGCAGAACCGTCTCAGTGCTGCCCTGAACCTGCAGAACCGTCTCAGTGCTGCCCTGAACACACAGACCCGTCTCAGCGCTGCCCTGAACACGCAGAACCGTCTCAGCGCTGCCCTGAACCCGCAGAACCGTCTCAGCGCTGCCCTGAACCCGCAGAACCGTCTCAGCGCTGCCCTGAACCCGCAGAACCGTCTCAGCGCTGCCCTGAACCCGCAGAACCATCTCAGTGCTGCCCTGAACCCGCAGAACCATCTCAGCGCTGCCCTGAACACACAGAACCGTCTCAGCGCTGCCCTGAACCCGCAGAACCGTCTCAGCGCTGCCCTGAACCCGCAGAACCGTCTCAGCGCTGCCCTGAACACACAGAACCGTCTCAGTGCTACACTGGAGTTGCAGAACCGTCTCAGTGCTACACTGGGTTGTCATGGATCCGCCCCACCATTGAAAACAGCTCTATTGTGGTCATGGTTAGCACTCTGATGTTATGTAACCCCTTTGCTCATGTCGTCAAGAGGGAATGTTTCAGTTTGGGGTTGTGCTGCCACCTGCTGGAACATCCTGAAAGAGCACACAATGTTTTGCTTATGCGCTGGGTAGCTGTACACAGGGTTATATTTCATGCAACCTTCATTTATATAACTACACATTTTACTGAAGCCCTGCAAGTTAAGTAGCTTTTCTCCTGCAGCATTGAGTATTCTTAGAACCCCAAACTACTCAATCATTAGGGAAATTGCAGCAGTACATGACATACATAAATGCTTAAATATCACCATCAGATAAAACCAGGATCACACCAAATTCTTACAGCAGCGTGTCATAATTATCCATATTGTGATAAATATATTGACTCGTTGGAAAAATTGAAGACCACTCAATATGAGTTACGTAAGGTCAGAGTGTCACCCCTTTATGTTTTTGGTTATGGTAATAGGACACGAGTTGTGACTGGCAGGATGTTTTATAATGCCTGGATCCCTGTGTTCCCACAGCCCAACCTGCCGTGTGTGGATAACGTGGCCTTCGACATGGACAGACTATCCCGCAGCGCGACAGCCAGTCAGAGGACGGCGCTGGTCGACCTGTCCAATGAGAACTCCATCGGCCTGGAGCCACTGAGGCATTCTGGGACATCCCAGATCCTGTCTGAAGGGGACCTGACCCCACGCACCGGAGAGATCAACATCGCTGTCACCAGTAAGACCCTGCCCACTCTGCATTTCTCCACCCCTCTTTCTGGCAGGCTCCACCCCCTGCTGTCACACTCAGGTCATTGCCTCATTGGCCGTTTCAGCTGCCTGTCACTCTGTCAGCTGCCCCTCCCAGTGCTGCTGCTGTGTCTGCCTGTCATAGGCCTGTCATAGCCCTGTCGTAGCCCTGTCTCTCCCCGCTGTCCTCTGCCTCGCAGGAATGCCCCTCAGTGATATTTGGTACAGGCTGTAAGTCCCAGTGCATTGTGGGAGTAGCATGACACTGTTTTTCCAGCAGACCAGCCTCACCCTGTGTGCAGGTTCAGGATTGGACAGGCTTCCTTTGTGGCGGCTCATTTTTAGGGTTCAAAGTGTAGAAGCCGGACAACTGTGTTGGGGTACGGTGTGTGTGGAGGCGTGGGGTGTAAAGGGGGGGGTGTGGGGGTGAGGATTTTGGGTGCAGAGTAAGGTGTTGTAAAGGGAGTCTGGCTCTCTCCTTCTCAGCTATCCTCTTCCTCTGCAGTCAACTTTACAGCCTGGTAACACTACTCTGACAATACTACCTCTCCTCTCTCTCTGTGTCTCTCCCTCTCTCGCTCTCTGTCTCCCTCTTTTCCTGCCTCTCTCTCTCTCCGAGTATATTCTGTGTCTGGTAAAGGATATCTGCAGTAAATGGTGCATATGTGTGTGCGTGTGTGAACATGGGCATGTGTGTGGGTGTCCATACTTGAAGGTGTCTTTCTCTGCTCCTGTCTGATGTTGACAGTCTGACTCTGTATCTGTATACCTGTCAGACGCTGAGATGTTGGCCAGGGTGTTTCTGCTGACATTTAACTGAGTAATGTAGTTTGTTTAATCCCATAATCCTCTGGGCTCCACATCAAAATTTCACCTAAAAGCAAGTCAGCCCTGTTGTGGAACTGCGCTGAAGCCAGTGGAGATGTTCGGCAGTCCTCTGAGGTGTCAGATTACCTGCTCAAAATTTGTGTCACACCACTGTCCTGCAAACCTGCTTCTCCAGATCTGAGTCAGACTTACAGGGCGTGCACAACTGTGTAAAAACAGCAGAAACATCCATCTCAGGATTTGTTGAAGAAAATGCACGGGTCACTGCTTCATGCTCTCCCGGGCACACAGTGTGCTGGGGGTGTGGTGGCAGAGAGGTTTAGCCAGGATTAAAGCAGACAGCAGAAGAGACCATACTGTGCACACGGTTTCTACACGGTTTCCACAGTCCTTTAAAATCCTGGAGAATATTTTCACCTGGAAAAGTGAAGCGGTGAAATATCCTACTGCCCTTAGAAAAGTCATCTGATGATTCCCCAAAGTCACGGGCAGGAGTCGGCGTCAGAGCTGCACCCCGGAGCTCAGCTCGCTCCGGGGCCAGCTGGACTCCCGGCACTCGATGCAGCCAGGGCGTGGCTACGCTACGTACAGCAGAAGTGGGCGTGTTTACGGGGTCAGTGAAGGAGGAAGTAGCTTGGCACAATGCCAAGCAAACAGTGCGGTTTCCCACCATTAGAAATGGTTTTAAAGCAAACATGACATGAGACGTGAACTGCTGCTTTTCATTTAGTCACATTGGGGCCTTTTCTGCACTTGCTACCTAACACTACCCGTATATGAAACTGGCAAAGCTGGCAAAGAGAATCACTGATTTTCGCTTCCTGACCAAACCATTATGGAGAATATTAAAATGAGTCAAGTGTGAACACACACACACACATACACACACTCTCTCTCTTCCTCTCTCTCTCACACACATACACAAACACACACATTTCTGTCTCCTGTGAGCTATCCATCACCTTATTTTTCTAGACAGGCAGGAAATATTTTGTCTTCCTTCACTGCTGCTCCGGTCCCTCTAGGGGGAGCTATTGTGTAATATTTTTAGTGCACTGCATTGAAACAGGAGAAACCAGGCTTTGCATTCCAGCTTTGTCACTCCATTTGCATCCTTTAACTTCTAACCGCTGTGGTCATGTGGAGGTATGCTGTGCAGGTGTGTACAGGTGTATCTGTCCTCTACAGGAGTGTGCCGATATACCTGTCCTCTGTGCAGGTGTACTTGTTCTCTCTACTTGTGTGTGCAGATATACCTGTCCCCAGTACAGGTGTGTACAGGTGTACTTGTCCTCTGTACAGGTGTCTACAGGTGTACCTGTCCTCTATACAGGTGTGTGCAGGTGTGTCTGTCCTCTGTACAGGTGTGTGCAGGTGTACCTGTCCTCTATACAGGTGTGTGCAGGTGTACCTGTCCTCTATACAGGTGTGTGCAGGTGTACCTGTCCTCTATACAGGTGTGTACAGGTGTACTTGTCCTCTGTACAGGTGTCTACAGGTGTACCTGTCCTCTATACAGGTGTGTACAGGTGTACCTGTCCTCTATACAGGTGTGTGCAGGTGTACCTGTCCTCTGTACAGGTGTGTGCAGGTGTACCTGTCCTCTATACAGGTGTGTGCAGGTGTACCTGTCCTCTATACAGGTGTGTGCAGGTGTACCTGCCCTCTGTACAGGTGTGTGCAGGTGTACCTGTCCTCTGTACAGGTGTGTGCAGGTGTACCTGTCCTCTATACAGGTGTGTGCAGTTGTACCTGTCCTCTGTACAGGTGTGTGCAGGTATAGCTGTTCTCTGTACAGGTGTGTGCCCAGCTCTCTGTGTGCCCGCCTCTCTCTGGGTGGTTCTGCGTGCCGTGTCTGTGACTCTGAAGGGGAGGTAGCGTTCGGCCTTTCTGCAGCTGCTGTCTCCTCCCTCCTGCTCTGCGCTCAGCTGCTCTCTGTGTGAGGATTTCGGGGGCCCCCTCGCCCTGTCCCGCCGCGGACCTGCCCAGTGACTACCCTCCTTTGCTTTGTTGACAGAGGAGTGGTTTATTATCGCCAGCTTTGGCCTGCTCAGTGCCATCACCCTCTGCTACATGATCATCAAAGCCACTGTCAGCTTCACCAGCAGCGAGTGAGTACCCAGCATGGATTCCCTAATCCGTCCCAGGCTTTCCCTCAGACCCTGACCCCAATCCCAATCCAAACGCCGGTCCAGGTTTTCTCTCAGACCCTGATCCTCAGCTCAGTAATGCATGCTTCAGTGTAGATACGGCGTATGCCACCACGCTGACATTAATGCCCAGAGCTGTGTCTGTACTCTGATCACAGCGCTGTTATACGCATTTAACAGACATGCTGGAGTCAGAGGTCCCATCTCAGATCTCCTCCACATAAGTAAATGGAAAATTTGGACAGGAATGATGACACTGAATGTTATTCCCACATCGTTTCACGTGGCTGGGAGAGCGTGTGTCACTTTCAATGGGATTTAATTAAATTAGACATGCATTTATGATTGAAACAATCTGATTCTCAGTGACGTGCAGTGTTATTTACTGTGTGCTTTCTTTTGAGTGTTCCAGGGAGAGGGCTTGATGCCTGTGTTTTGCCCCCTGTCCTTGTTATTAGTGAGTCTTGCTTCCCCTCACTGAGAGGATGGGTCTGAAACATGTCTCCTGTTTTCTTTTGCAGTGTGGAGCTGGAGTGAAGATCCTGCCTTCTCCTGTGAACCTTCTCCTGTTTTGAACGCATTCCCTTAATTGCTTTTTACATTCTTTGCCTTTTTTTTAGAGAAATAGGATAAGCTGCTTTGAGGAATTAAAGACCTTGAACCCACTCTGATGCATCTGTCAGTTATTTCATTTGGCTTTCTCTGTGAATCTGTCAGAGAAAAATGTCCCTCCATTGATCACGGTTGTGAGAGGTTGTTATTCTCAATTAAACATCTTAGCTACGAATTGTCACAGCACTTGTCTCTCAGTGCATTGTAAAAGAGAGCAGGTGAGTGTTTTTAGGTTGAAGGGTAAATCAACAGAGGATGTTTCTGTGGAAGTACTGTAAATGCTTGTTTCCTCTGAAGTGACTAGCTGCTGTAATGTGACTGGTTGGCCACTAGGTGGCACCTTTTTCCAAAATCCTACTGGAAACTTAAATGTAGGATAAGATCAGGAAGAAATGGCTTCTCTGCCTCACAGATAACAGCAGGAATAGTGTGTTTTATTATAGATTACTATCAATACTTTGAGGTGTATTACCCAGACTGCAATGTGAATAAAAATATATGTAAGGCTAACAGTTTGTGTTTATTCTGGAGTCTTAGCAGTGGCATGGTAGCAGATTGTGAGCAGAGAGGATGTTTCATGAAGAATGCTGTTGGCAGAGTTCTGTAGCTGCTCAGATGGCGTGAGTGCTGCTGCCCCCATAGGTTACTCCCTGTAACTGCACTCTGCACTAGCCCTGTCCTTACAGACCCACAACTGTACGTCAGCTACTTTGCCTAACTAACTTGAAAGTGTCACTAAAGAGAAACATCACTCTGTGTTTACCATGTGACATTGCCTATAGGGGTAACTCATTCAAAGAAATGATGGAATTTATTCCCAGGACTCCAGGGCTGGTCTTTCTTTTCACAAACACAAACACTGCCTCCCTCTCCCTGAAGAGCGTGTCTATCATTCTCTCTCTGCATGGAAAGTATGGGCTGCCAGATAGGACAAAAAGGCTTTCCAGAGCATGGGAGTGCAGTGTGCTGGGAGCTCAGGGTGGGAGGGGTGTGTTACTGCTATGCATTCACGCTCAGCTCTGACGCTGGGAGAGGCTCCTGCCATGATGACTATTGTGCTCAGCTCTGGGGGTGGGGAGGGTGTCGCCATGACAGCCAGCTGTGATTTTAGCATCTTCTGTGTGAAGTGCTTTCCCTCAGAAACTACACAGTGTTGCTGCACACCTGCGCCTCTGTTGGGACAAAACTCTTTCCACTGTGCTGATTGGAGATTTATCTGGCAGTGATGGACACAGAAGCTTCATGACCCCCAGAGTGGGTTGGACTGTTGTGTGTTGAACCAATCAAAAAGTTTGACCAGAGACAGCAGTCTCTTGATTGGTGAGAGCTGGTGATTTACACTGTTTGCTAGTCCAGTGAATCCTTTGTGTCCCATCCCTACTGTGACTTCTGTGTGGGTTTTCTGTTTTCACAGTTTAGTGAGACTGTGGGTGCTGCTGTCTCACTGGTGAGTGTTATTCAAAAGCTTGAAGGGCAAATGTGTGTTTTAGCAAGTCAAGAAAACAACTGGGGTTTGTATGTCACAAATCAGTCAAAACAGAGGCGTGAAGAAATCGGGGGAGCCGGGGGGGGGGCAGGAGTGCGTGGCTACGATAGTGTCAGTAAAATGGTTTGGCAGTTTAAGGTGTAACAGTCGAAGTGGCGTTTCTATAGTTAACACAAGATCTAAGATCTCGTCCACGTCACCGGTCGGAAAGCTGCTCTCTCAGGAGGAGAGGCCGCTGCAGCTCAGTGTGTGTCAGCCATCTTTGTGATCACGGCTCTTCACTGCGAGAGTGAGATTGCTGTGCAGCCGTTTTGCATGAGTTTGCTGCCTGTTTATGCGGAGTGATTTTCAGAGACTCCTGATCACCCCTGGTCTGAGTGTTGCTAAAACTCATGGTTACAGTCAGTTGTATCTGCTGGTCGTGCACCCATCCCTGACCATTCTCTGAGCCACATTAGTACTAATTCACTACAACTTTTCCACTTCCTGGTGCAACCCACAGACCCATCCCCACCTCGTGGTATAACTCCACAGCATTAGAAAAAAACCTGAAAGTTTGACTTGGCTACAGTAAATATCACTCCCATTTGAAATGTTGACTGATCTACAGGAAATATCTCTCCCATTTTGAAATGTTAAGTGGGCTACAGGAAATATCTCTCCCATTTTGAAATGTTGAGTGGGCTACAGGAAATGTCTCATGAAACGGGCTGTAAGATCAGGAGGCTGTAGGTCTCTCTGTCCCCTCAGCAGCTGCACATCAGCACACTCAATCAACTCTGTGTAACATTCCTAAATGACATGGAAATGTCAGAGAATCTGAGGAAAATGTTTGTAATGTTTGTAAAATGTATGTTTTGTGCGTGCGTGCATGCGTGTGTGTGTGTGCGTGTGTGTATGTTTGTGTGTGTGCGTGCGTGCGTGCGTGCGTGTGTGTGTGTGTGTATGTGTGTGCGTATGTTTGTGTGTGTGTGTGCGTGCGTGCGTGTGTGTGTGTGTGTGTATGTGCGTCCTTGCGCATATGTGTGTGCATGCTTGCATGTGTGTGTGTGTTTCTTTGCTCCCTTGCTGATTTGTGGCTTCCTCTTGCAGGCGGCCATTTCTTCAGCCGCAGCTCTCTGTCCCCACGCAGTGTGGTGTGTGAGATGGAGCTCCCGGACATCCAGGCCTCTCTCGACCTGTACGACGAAAACAAGTCCTGAGGGCTCCTCCCTGTCCGTCCCAGGCCCCGCCCCTGTCTGTGTGATGGGGGCGAAGCTAACGGCAACAACAGACAACAACGACATGCTACAGCTGCAGAATGTACGATTACCCATGAACAAACAGAGAGAAGCATCCCACTCCTCACCCACACTCACCGTCTGCCCGCCAGGACACCACCTCCAGCTTTCTCTCTTACTTTGCTCAAAACTCTTCAAGAATTTTCACAATTCTGTTTCACAAAGGGATTACGGAGAAAATTACCTTCTCAAGTTTTAGATTTCTTTTCTCTTTTTATTTTTTAATTCCAAAAAAGTGTCATCCATCTGGCCTGGAATTGTAAAACAATAAGTAGCTAACAAATGCCCATGTGTTCCAGTGTATTTAGAGAATCCAACATCTGTCAATGTTAGGTCATCTTTTTTCTTTCTTCTTTTTTTGTTTTTTGCTCTCTTAAGACAGAAAGCTCTGTTTATTGACAGCTGCATTGACTGAAATGAGAGAGACAGCTCTTACAGACACAGCCCACAGCCGTGCACTCACGCTGGCTGCCCCCTCTCCCTCATCCCACCATCCAGCCTGTTTTCTGGGATGAACCTGCCTGAAAACTGGGACTGAGGCACGTTTGTACTGGGAGAGACTTCGCTGGTCCCGAGTACTTACATAGCTGTGTTACATAGCAGCATTACTCTTGTGTAGCGGTTCAGTGTTTCTCTGCATAATACATTTTAATGTGTATTTAAAAAAGCCTACGAAATACCCAGAGCGTGTACTAATCAGCCCTAAACGTAGGGCATCATATATATATATAATATATATATATACATATATATCTCTCTCAAGTGGCCTCAAAGCACAGTTTGGTTGTTTGTTTCTCATACTTGTACAAGCAAATTGTGTGGAAGGATGTGTTCTGTGTTAGAATTTTTTTTGTGTGTCTCGGTGTCTTTGTACCTGAATTTGAATGAAGCTGTGAGAGTCTGACCTGTGACCTTTTCTTTGATTGGTTGAGGAGGAGGTATGCCACCCCGTTGCCTCCACCCCCTCCATGGTACTCTGCGTACTGCCACAGCATTAAACGTGTCATCTCCCGCACCCCCTCAGCGGAGTTACTTACACCCCTGCAGGGGCTTTCAGTTCCTGAGAGCAAGTGTTTGAGGAATTCATCAGAGCCAGCCTGAAGCCTGGTCACAAGGGCTGCAAGCAAGAACAGATCTGTACAGCCAGGGGTCACACCCAGCACAAATGTCCGGTTGAGTCTAGACACTTGTGCTGGCTGTGGTATGGTCCATTCACCCCCTCCCACCCTGCGCACTGTGGTAGATTCTAGTCACCCCCTTCTCCTGCAGGTTGTTGTAGAGTCCATTCCCCCCTGTCATCCTGCAGGCTTTGGTACTGTCCATGCAGCCCCCTCTCATCCTGCAGGTTGTGTCTGCCCCCCCCCCCCCTGCAGATTATGGTAGAGTCCATTTACCCGCTTCTTTTGCAGCTGTGGTAGACCCTTCTAGTCATGATTCACAAAATGGAAGAGTTCTGACTCAAATGTTTCTTTCTCCTCTATGTATTGAATGAAGTACACACTTAAACTGGATTATCATCAGTTCTGTCTTAATCAGCCAGTGTTTCCTGCCTTGTCTCTCAATGCTGCTCTCAACATAAGACTTGTAGGTATGTCGCCCCCTGTTGCTGTGGAGGCCTTTCGATCATGCTCCAAACCACTCCTTTTTTCTGTCAGAGAAAGACCTCTGATCAGTGTGTGGTTAACCAGTACATGATGTCTAGAGCTTACACATGCTAGGCAACAACATCTGGGATCAGTGTTGCTGAGCAGAGTAAGGAGCGAGGAAGTGGTTTGAGAGGCAGCTCGAGTGTGTAAGCAGGAAGAAGCTAAGCATTGTGGGAAGGGTGTTAAAATAAACATTGTCCTCAAAATTGCTCTATTCTTCATTGTATGACCTTTAAGGGACTGTCAGTTCTTCATCACAGCCAGGTAGGTTGAAAAAAAAAAATTCACTTGTCATTCGCAGATGTCATGCATGCAAGTTGCTGTTACATTACAACTAATGCAGGAAATGTTGGATTGAAATTAAGTGTCAGTGTTTTGGAGTGATGCCTGAGTGTAGGGCTTTGAGAGTAGTGCTAGGAGGGAGCGAGACTCCTGGCATGTGGTAATGCCACATACTGTATGCTCTACATTCTGTGAGCATCCCAGGGTGCTTTGCAGAGGGATTCAGCCTGGAAGGGTCACCCACAGGAAGTGGCTGAACAGTGGGGCGTGTAGCACATGCATAAACGGAACTCGGTGAAGACCCTGTTCCTTACAGTGCATTCCACCAATGAAGTGTGTGCCGCTGATACTTAAACAGAACCTGCTGCACAAAAAGACGTGAACGTGGAAAAAGCCCCCGTCTGTTTGCAAACACGAAACTGCAGTCTTCGAGCAAGTGGTTACCAAGATACCAGGTTTTTTTTGTGGGGGGGAAAGGGAAATGATGCATTATTTATAATACTTACATTATTAATGTGCGCAACCTGCAGCAGCTGTCTCTGGGACATTCAGACTGACGTCAGAAACGAAACATGCGCCATCGTGATCTTTTCGTCCTGTTCCATTCAAATACAATCTAGGCGTATGCGCAACAGGAGAAGGCAGTGTAAATTATAAGAGTCCAACTCAACGGTCACCAGCCTTTCCGGTAGAAAAAGGCAGGTGAGGAAGAACAGACCCAGAACTGTCATTTCTGTCTCAGGAACGCCCTCTATTTGCTTCAGTGGAACCAGAAACTTGATTGTTGTGCACAGCAAGAACAGTAAGCCTGTGGTTGTGCATACGGGAGACCATCACAGCAGCTAAGACAGCCTGATTCACAGACTGGCCAGAAGGAGTAGGAATAGGGGCTGGGAGGGGGTATGGGGCAGGGCCTGGGGGGGTGTCTGTTCGGGCAGGGTGGAGATGCAGGGGTCAGATTTGGCAGGGTTGAATAGCGTTATACTCATGCTTGCTGGTCTGGGGGCGTTGTTAGCCTGGTCTGACACTGTAGATTGTTTAAGTTGAATGGATACACTTCTGTTCTCTTGTGCTGGAAAAGAGCATCTGTTAAATGTACCGTGTAATGGGTGAGTAGTTGTCAGGGAGCGTGTTGATTCGGTAGCATCAGTGTTAAAGGCCCAGGGCCCCAGGGGCGGAGGCTGGGAAGGCAGCGGACAGCAGGGTGACATCACTGAGCCGGAGTGAACCCCAGGGTCAATTCACTCAGACATGGTGCTGCACTGGTCACGCCCCATCTGAGAACAGCTAGGCTCAACCTTGAAACCTAAGGAAAGGAGAATCAGGGGTGCCACGCCCTCACTACCTGCAGGAGTCTAAAGTATGGGGTCCAGAGGGGTGTTGATACAGGCAGAGGGGTGGAGGTAGGTGAGGAGGTTCTGTACTCCCAGCTCACTGAAGACCCCGAAGCTTCGCCCCTGGACCAGAAACATCAGGGAAGTGCTTCCCTGGGGTTGCAGATCGAGCACAGCAGCACACCTGTGCCCCAGCTCCTGGGGCCTGCTGTCCCACTCCCTCTGTTTGGTGGGAATCCCTGTGCCCATAGCAGCAGCTCTCTGCCCCCGTGCTGCAAATGTCCTTTGCATGGAGGCAGTACCAGGCCAACAGGTTCTCATAGCAATAACAGGTTAAGGGTTTGTCACAGGGCTGAATGGGTAGACTCTTCAGGTGCCCCACAGTCCTTACCCCACAGGTCTTCATGAAGGCATGGTACCAGTCTTTTCCTGCCTGCTGCTGTAGGTCTCGGGACACGGACGCAATCTCAGCTGAGGACGGAGGCTCTTTCTGCTACAACCGCATCTGGGGAACAGCTGGAGCAGGTAAGAGTCGCCCGCGCGCAGTGCTGTCTCACACCGTTTCACGAGCGGACCTATACTTTGCACCGTGCCAATTGCACGAAGCCATTGTAGAGACATTTATATCTCCATGCCTGACTGCGAGACAGACGTTTTATGCAGACCAAAGGTTGCTATTTACACGTGACCCGAAAGTCAAGTGACCGGCTGAGATGAGCTGTCAGCGCCGGCTGATCCGGGCTTCACCGCTACGTTCAGCCGGCCTTTTCTGCGAGGCAACAAGTTGCTGCTGGTTAAAATAAATACAGATGACTTTGAATAGCCGACTTTAGCGAGGATTTAGTGTGTTACCTAACGGGTTAATTGGATGGGTGCTTGGCTTTTTTACCCTCAGAATAAGATATTTATCAGTTCTCCCTTCTCGTAGGTATTATGCATATTTATGTTCCAGTCACGTATGGAAACGTTTGAAAAATGCATCAAATAGGCTACACTGCCAGTTTCGGTTATTTGTGTGTTCAAAACTGATCACAGCTGTATGCGAAAGACGATTGGATGGACAATGACAAAGGTTTCATCTTACAAGATTACAAGATATGAGGATTACAAGAAATGTTTACAATTGGGGGAATTGTTTGTTATTCATATGTATTAAATGATAACCATATTGACAAGAGCACAAAGGCACGCAAAACAATTAAACTTAAATAAGCCACAGGAGCTAAGCCTATCGTGCCTGTATAACGTGGAAATGAAGAACCCACGCGGGAGGAGACATGCATATTTAACCACCAAAATACCATAATGCGGTTATGATGTCACATGCTAAATGGACCAAAAAGCTTATCAAGAATCAGGAATGTATTCACTGAATTCGTACATTTTATTAAAATTTTCATCTTTTGTTTAGTTGTCTGTTCGCTTTGCATTCTAGACTGGGCTAGATTCATAAACTCATTGTTTAGCTCGCTAATAAGATACAGCCTAGTATGGACATGATTTTCTGCTCGCGTTGTATATTGCACAACAGGTCATAAAATGCAGCGAGGAAAGGTTATTTTACAATAACCGTCTGTAGAATTGTGTTTTCAGATATTTCCTTTCGACTTTTCCACGGCTCACCCTTG